>NC_138773.1:301674237-301689237 GCF_965119305.1 Pelophylax lessonae | reverse complement strand
AGTGGTCCACAAACCCCCACCCCGGTGGAGAGGGTATTGTGAAGAGAGGGTGCCTGGTGGTTCGGTATGGTGAGTAAACGTTCCCTTTTTTTCTTTCCTCGTTATGAGGCAGTATGAATTATGGGCCCCTCCATACATGGTCAGTATATATCTGACACTAAAAGTCCCCCTTGTAAATACAGTATGTGTTTGTGGGAAGTGGACTTGGTTTGAGAGCTAACACTCTACCCAGCAGACTGTAGCATTACAGCAGACATAGGAGGTATAATCCTACCTTATTTGTAGTGTATCTCCTGTAGATCAATAAATCGCCACTCAGCAGAGATGCAGGTGGATGTGCTGGGAAAAACGATTTCGGCGGTCCGCCGCCATTTTGCCGTAGACCAGGTGCATGCATGTCCTCAGGTCACGCCGGCCGCCATGTTTTTGGAGTCTAATGTCTCCTGTATGGGGGCGGCCATGTTTCATGAGCCCAGCTACCTCGTGGAGAGCTGGGAACGCCGGAAGGCGTACACAGGGGGCGGAGCCACGTCCTTCTACCCGGGAAAAAGCAACAGCTCCTTCCAGTCTGTAAGACAGACGCTGACTGCAGTTGGTTGGAAACTTCACTGCATCGGTTGGTGAGCCTTGGGGGTCCCTCTCTCTCTCTGTGGGATCGAGAAGCAGGTACTCTGAGGGGCGGTATTGCGCTAGGGGGAGACAAAAAAAAAAAAAAGAGGTATTTTTTTATTTAAAAAAAAAAAAAAAAAAAAAAGGTTTTTTGTGTTTTCTGGCAAAGGTGTCCTGAATTTACATGGACCCTGCCACTCATGTATCTCCTCCGGATCCCCTCGAGGGGTCTGCAGGATCCTCCAGCACCCCACTGACGATTGAATCATTGTCAGCTATTATGGAAACTTTTGTGTCCCGGGTGGAAGTGGCTTGTCAGGGACAGGGCGCAAGTAAGCGACCCCCGCCTAACCCCTTATTATCTGAAACCTCGGATTCAGACTCTGAGCCTATTTCTGCAGTTGCAGGTACTTCATCTGGGATTGGTGTCTCGTGTACTGTCTCTTCAGACAGTGAGGAGGATGTTTCGGCATCAGCCATAGCCAAAGAGGAAGCGTTGGTAAACGCACTCATTGTATCTGTTCAAGAAACCTTAAGATTACAGGGTATTCCGTCAGAAATAGCTGAAACTGAAATCCCCTTTGGGACTAAAAAACGCATCAAAGTGGCGAAGGTTTTTTCATTGCCCAAATGTTTTGGCAATCCAATCAAAGAAGAATGGAGTCTGCCAAAACGCACTTCTACTATTTCTAAACGCATTAACAGGCGTTATCCGTTTGAGGCATTAAGAAATGGACAGAACCACCTGTGGTGGATTCACCAATTGCTAGATTGAATAAAGCCACGGTTATTCCTCTAGAAGACGCTCCGTCTTTTAAAGATCCAGTGGATCGCAAGATAGAAGCTATGTCTCGCACCATGTTTACCTTGATTGGATCAGCTTTCAGACCAATAATTGCTATTGGTCTGGTTTCGCAGGCTGTAACTGTATGGACCAAGTGGTTACGCCGGGACTTAGAAGAGGTCCCTCAGGCGGTATCAGATTTGTTGGAACAAATGATACAGGGGTTACAGTTTGTGTGTGATGCGGCGTTAGACGCCACTCCATTATTGGCGCGAGCATCAGTCTCAGCAGTGGTTCTCAGGCGTACACTGTGGCTAAAAGGTTGGTTAGCCGACCAAGGTTCCAAAAAAGCATTGGCTAATATCCCCTTTTCAGGAGAACGTCTATTTGGAGCCAACTTAGATGAGATCATTAAGGATCTCACGGGTGGAAAGAGCACCTTTTTACCGCAAAATGTTAAAGGTAAAGGAACTCGTCAAAAACGAGGGCCTTCTTTTTCTGCTCACAAGAGGTTTTTTCGTCCCGCGGGTGAAAAAATTAAGTCCTCCAAAGCTCCTTCAGGAGGCTTCAGGGGACGTTGGTCGGGCAAGCAAAAGCCCGCCCCCTCCAGACCTGAAGATAAATCGTCCAAAGCCTGAAGGTGCGCCCCCACCCATAACTGGGGTGGGGGGACGTCTTCGCCGGTTCCCGGATCCATGGCTTTCCAGAATCCCGGACAAGTGGGTTTGCGAAGTCATAAGGTCAGGGTACAAGATCGAGTTTTGATCTCTCCCACCGGCGCGATTCTTCCCTTCCAATATTCGACTATCCCCGGATCGTTTAGAAGATCTGCGGAGAGCAGTCACGGATTTACTACAACAAGGAGTGGTAGTCCACGTTCCTTGGACAGAACGTTTTCAGGGGTTTTATTCAAACCTATTTACAATACCCAGGAAAGAGGGCAAAGTGCGTCCAATTCTGGACTTAAGGGCACTCAATTCTTTTGTCAACATAAGAAGATTCAGAATGGAGTCCATTCGCACAGTAGCAGCCTTCCTGCATCCAGGGGATGTCCTAGCGTCCATAGACATCTAGGACGCATATCTTCACATTCCCATTTTCGCAGGACATCAGCGGTTTCTACGCTTTTCCGTAGAAGAGAACCACTATCAGTTTGTGGCGTTACCTTTCGGTCTCGCCACGGCTCCTCGGGTCTTCACGAAGGTGTTGGCCCCAATGTTGGCACTACTGCGCCAAAGAGGCATATCGATTCTTGGTTACCTAGACGATCTTCTGCTTCATGCAGAGTCTCCTCAGACCTTGCTACAAAACATAGAAATTACTATGATTTCTTGACAGGAATTCGGGTGGCTGGTGAACCAGCAAAAGTCATTTCTGGTTCCCACCCAGAGGCTCGAATATCTGGGTCTAATTCTAGACACAGTCAGGACAAGAGTTTTTCTTCCGGTAGGGAAACTCCGAAAGATTCAATCAGCAGTCCAGTTGTTACTATCCAACAGCTGGTCTTCCCTTCGGACTTGCATGAGGGTTCTGGGGTTGATGGTGGCTTCCTTCGAAGCAGTCCCATTTGCCCAGTCCCATACCCGAATTCTTCAGCAAGAGATTCTTCTCAGATGGAATCGGAATCCGGAATCCCTGGACAATCAGATCCGATTGAGCAAACAGACCAGAGAGTCTCTGGTCTGGTGGCTTCGGTCTCCGATGCTCAGCCAGGGAAAGTCATTTCTGCCAATATATTGGACGATAGTGACCGCGGATGCCAGTCTATCCGGATGGGGAGGAATTCTCGGTCAGTTATCTGTCCAGGGACTTTGGTCCCCGGAAGTATCCAGGTTGCCGATAAATGTATTGGAACTGAGAGCGATCAGACTTTGTCTGATTCACTGGACCGAGCAGCTCCAGGGCAGCCCGGTTCGGATCCAGTTGGACAACGCCACGGCCGTGGCTTATGTCAATCACCAGGGGGGCACCAAGAGTGTCCGAGCGGCCAAAGAAGTGGCTTGCATTCTTTGCTGGGCGGAACGATTTGTTCCAGCTATCTCTGCGGTGTTCATTCCGGGGGTGGAAAATTGGCAGGCAGATTATCTCAGCCGTCAGACTCCGGATCAGGGGGAATGGTCCCTCCATCCAGAAGTTTTCCACCAGTTGTGCCTACGTTGGGGCACCCCGGATGTGGATCTGTTGGCATCACGATTCAACAGAAAAGTACAGAGATTCGTGGCTCGCTCCCGCGATCCTCTAGCAGAGACCGCAGACGCACTGGTCACCCGTGGGGGCAATACCAGCTAATGTATGCCTTCCCTCCTCTTGGGTTACTGCCAAGACTTCTTCGCAGGATAGAGGAGGAAGGAATTCCAGTAATCCTGGCAGCTCCGGACTGGCCTCGTCGAGCTTGATACGCCGACTTGGTCAGACTGGTGGCGGACGTCCCGTGGAGACTTCCTCTCAGGGAGGATCTACTGTCTCAGGGACCGATCTTCCATCCTGCTTTACGATCGCTGGTTTTAAACGGCCTGGTTATTGAGACCCAGGTGCTGAAGGACAAGGGATTGTCAGCTTCAGTTATTCCTACTCTAGTTAAAACAAGGAAAGCGACTTCCAGAAAGATTATCATCGTACATGGAAGTCTTATATTGTGTGGTGTGAATCCCTTGGGTTCCATCTACATCTTTATTCGGTAGTCCGAATATTGGCTTTTCTGCAACAGGGAGTTGAGCAGAAGCTGGCCTTGAGTGTTATCAAGGGTCTGGTTTCAGCATTTGCTATCTTCTTTCAGAAGCCTTTGTCTACTCATTCCTTGGTGCGGAATTTCATCCAGGGGGTGCGACACCTGGCTCTGCCAGTGCACGCGCCGTTACCATCCTGGGATCTTAATTTGGTGCTGTCGGTTCTTCGGACACCTCCCTTTGAAAATATCAGGGAGATTTCCTTGCTTACTTTATCCCAGAAGGTGGTCTTCTTGGTGGCTATCACTTCTGCACGCAGGGTGTCAGAACTGGCTGCATTATCCTGTTGTTCCCCAGATCTGGTGGTTCATAGGGATAAGGTTGTTCTTCATCCGAATCCATCCTTTCTTCCTAAGGTGGTTTCAAAGTTTCATTGAATGAGGACAGTGTATTGTCCTTCCTATGTCCTTAGCCCAATCATCCTCGAGAATTGCGTTGCATTCCTTGGATGTAGTTCGGGCGATCAGGATATATTTGAATACTACGGATTCAATTTGTAAGACGGATTCACTGTTTGTGATCACGGATGGCCCTAAGTAGGGGTTGCCTGTTCTGCTGCGACCATCTTTAGATGGATCAGACAGACGGTGGTATAGGCTTATTTTATCTAAGGGTCGAGATCCCCCGTTCCCTTTTAAGGCGCATTCTACTCGGGCGCTTAGAGTTTCCTGGACCTTCCGCCATCAGGCGTCAGTGGTTCAGGTTTTCAAGGCGACTGTTTAGTCGTTGGTTCATACCTTTACAATATTGTATAAGGTTCATGTGATGGCATCGTCAGATGCCTCTTCTGGCCGCAAGGTTCCTGCAGGCCACTGTCTGAGGAGACTGTTGGTCTACCTCGAGGATTTGTGGGGTAGGTCTCATCTGTTTACTCGATGAGTCCTTTGATACTTCTGGTTGGCTCCGGTTGGGCCTTCTAGATTGGATTTTGATTTCTGTCAATCCCACCCCTCATTTGTGGCACTGCTTCTGGATGTCCCAGCTCTTGAGAATCAAGAAGACTACGTCTGTCAATGAGCGATAGAGAAAAATGGATTTTTGTAAGATCTTACCGTAAAATCCTTTTCTCTTAAGCTCATTGACAGACGTAGTACCCGCCCCTCTATCATTGAGTTGGGTTGGGTTAAATTCTCTGTTACTGCTTTAGAACAGAACTGATTCCCTGTAGCAGAGAGAGGGAGGATATACCCTCAGGGACTGCCCCTAAGGTGGAGCCAGAACGTTTTGTCTTTCTGCCTAGTCCTACTCCTGCGGAGACAACATAACCCAGCTCTTGAGAATCAAGAAGACTACGTCTGTCAATGAGCTTAAGAGAAAAGGATTTTACGGTAAGATCTTACAAAAATCAATTTTTTCCACCCCTCTCTGTCCTTCTGCCAGGGGTGCCATTAGAAATCATGGAGCCTCCTAAAACCGACCTGGCAGGGACACCTCCTCCTTCTTCATCCAGCGGAGAAGTATAAGGTGGTGACACTGCACGCCAGTGGAGAAAAACTGGTGCTGACAGTGGTAGGAGCCTAACCACTTCATGCCGCACCTCCCGGCTCTTTAAGAGGTTTAAGATGCCGGGAGGCGAGGTGTGGCTTAAGATGATGTAACTGCCATAATTGGCTGTCACAGTGGTCACGTGATCTGAAAACATGCATGCAGTGATCGGGAGCTTTTGGTTAGATGCCAGTCACTATGCAGGAGCAGGGCGCACGCTCTTGGCACAGTGATATGGATCGCAAATATGCGTACTCTCTGCGCCAAGGCCCAGATGCCTAGAGGCCGCATATTTGCGTGCAGCCGGCATCAAGGGTTTCAAATTTGTGATTATGTAAAGAGTGCAATGATCAGAAGTATGTAGTGTACAGAATGCAGGTGCCAGGTGTATGTAATGCATGGAGTTCAGGTGTTGGTAACACAGAGTGCAGGGGACAGGAGTAAGTGATGTACAGCATGGGGGGGTCAGGAGTAAAAAATAACATACAGCAAACAGAATGCAGGGGTCAGGTGTATGTAATGAACAGGGGTAAGAGTTTAGGAGTGAGTAATGCAGGGGACGTGGGTGAGTAATGCAGAGAGTGCAGGGGATGGGGTGAGTAATGCAGAGAGTGCAGGGGACGAGGGGTGAGTAATGCAGAGAGTGCAGGGGATGGGGGTGAGTAATGCAGAGAGTGCAGGGGATGGGGGTGAGTAATGCAGAGAGTGCAGGGGACGAGGGGTGAGTAATGCAGAGAGTGCAGGGGATGGGGGTGAGTAATGCAGAGAGTGCAGGGGACGAGGGGTGAGTAATGCAGAGAATGCAGGGGACGAGGGGTGAGTAATGCAGAGAATGCAGGGGACGAGGGGTGAGTAATGCAGAGAATGCAGGGGAAGAGGGGTGAGAATAATGCAGAGAGTGCACGGGATGGGGTTGAGTAATGCAGAGACTGCAGGGGACGGGGGGAGTAATGCAGAGACTTCAGGGGAGGGGAAGTAATGCACAGAATGCAGGGGAGGGGGGGGGGAGTAATGCACAGAGTGCAGGGGAGGGGGGGGGGGAGTAATACAGAGATCACAGGGGACGGGGGTGAGTAATGCATCAGGCATCGGGAGTGAAAATAACATACAGCCCAGCAAACAGGATGCAAGTTGTAGTGAAGAGTTCAGGAGTGGGTAATGCACAAAATGTACAGTCATCTGCTAGGCTTTAAAGGATGCAGACTTACAGTATAATTCTGCCACTTTCATAACACCCCCCCCCCCCCCAATCATAAATAAGTAATTGTAATGCCTCTGATATTCCTGTCCTTTAAACAGGGTAACCCTAAGCTGACGCCTATGTGTAGAAGCAACACAAATCATGTTATTGACTTGTTACCAATTAACTACTGCTGTCAATTTCAAAGTGACCCTTGTTTTTTCTTAAAATGGTAAATTTTCTCAGTTTTAAGCATTTGATAACTTTTCTATTGTGAATAAAATGATGGGTTTATGAGATTTGCAAATCATTGCATTTTGTTTTAATGTTGATTTGACAGTGTTCCAACTGTTTTGAAATTGGGATTGTAAATTAATTCTGAGAGAATGGAGCAAAACTGAATGTTCTCAGGCTACATACTTTGCACTTCAAATGTAATTATGGAATGTTCAAATATGGAAAATACCTCATTATGGCCACTAGATGAAGCTGAAGAGCAATTTTTATTTTTTAATATGATAGCGCCATCTAGTGGCCATAATGCAAAGTTTCCCCAAATCACACATTCTCAATCGGCAAGGAAAGAATCCTGAGAATATGGACAAACAGCGCTGCATTTTTTTTTCTCTTAAATCCACCCCAAAATTTGAACTCCCAAGTTGTCCCTGTCATGAAAAAGTAATTACTTATCGCTTCCACTGCCTGATCTACTAAATACTTCCCTGATGATAAATAGCTGACTTAAGCCTTCTGTTCTTTAGTCTGTGCTCAGTGGTTCTTTCCACCAACCCCTACTTTACTACAGGACAGTATAATGTTGTAGGAGTTTCCAGTAGTAGGCTGCGTACTAACGATCAGATTACCGTACGATCGCTTAGAAAGTGGTATATTTTTTCAGATTTTCTGATCGTGCGTACTAGGCTTTAGAGCATGGGTGTCCAACCTGCGGCCCCCCCAGCTGTTGCCTAACTTCAAGTCCATTAGGCGTTGCAAGGCTGACAGTTGCAAACATGACTCCCAATGGCAGAGGCATGATGGGGCTTGTAGTTCTGTAACAGATGGAGGGTCGCAGGTTGGACACTCATGCTTTAAAGGTTGGCCGGAGGAACCAAAAAGCACAGACAGAACCAGGAGACTGACACAGATTCTGAAATCTATACTGAATTCTGTTGTAGAGTGTGATCACTGGGTGCAGCGGAGTCCATTCAGATCAGACATTGTGGAGTAAACAGGAACTGGCTTCTTTATTGGAACATAACACAGAAAGCAAAGATGTCACCTCATTGTAATAAGAACAACAGACAGGAAGAGATAACCAACAAGTTCAGTACAGTGTACAGGAAATTACAACACATCATAGAAATGCATAGCATATCACTGAGCATTAGCGACACCTAGTGTCCTATTTGTGAACTGCAGTTAATCTGTAATAGGCTAAGCTTTAAAGTTGTATCTCCAACAAATTCTGCATCATTACTAGGAGCAGGGCTTTTTTTCTCAGAGAAAAGGTGCAGGAACTCCCCTTTCTAAGTTACTTTGTGTATCCGCCCCCTACCCACCTTCGAGCACTAACCCTTGGTTCCACCTCTGAGCACCGACACTTGCATCCACCCCCTACCCAGCTTCCGGTACAGCCCCTTTTAGAGAATATAGAGCCAAGTATAATTTTGTAGTGGAATGTATAGAATTTGGTTATGATAACAAGAAAAGCAATAAAATTGATATACCTCCCCCCCCCCCAACAGCAATAGACACCCAGCAGCAGCAAAAGATCTCCCAGCAGCCAGCATCAATAGACTCTCTAGCAGCCAGCAACAGTAGATCCCTTCCAGCAACAATTAACCCACAGTATCAAAAGATCCTCCACCAGCAACAATAGATTGCCATCCAAAAATAGATCCCCTCCAGCATCAGTAGACCCTCCAGCACCCCTTGCCATGGCATACATTCAGTGCTAGAGGTGCCGGAACTGCGTTCCCCGCGTTCCCGCTGAAAAAAAGCCCTGACTAGGAGCCAATCTAGCTGTTCTGTAAGACTCCTGAGCTGAAAGGTGTCGTGAACAGAGGTTAAACCTTATCAGCATGCTTCTACTCCTGCGGGAGAATGAGAGCCGGTTCACACTGCCGCGACCATAAGTCGCCCCATGTCTGAGTGACTTTTTACGGCGACTTTACCGCGACTTTACCACAACTTCAGCGCGACTTGTGAATTATTTTGCGCGACTTATATGACAGATGACTTTGTATTTGGCCAATCAGAATATGATGTGTTGTGACCTAATTCCCCTTTTCTGTTTTTTTTTTTTTTTACTCATTTCCTCATTGCCCACCAGTGCCACGTTTTGGTGTCCACCAGTGCCACGTATGTGTCCACCAGTGCCACTGCCCACCAGTGCCACGTATCCTTATCCGCCAGTGCCACTGCTCACCAGTGCCACATATGTGTCCACCAGTGTCACTGCCCACCAGTGCCACGAATCAGTGTCCACCAGTGCCACGTATCAGTGCCACGAATCAGTGTCCACCAGTGCCACGTATCAGTGCCACGAGTCAGTGTCCACCAGTGCCACTTATCTGTGTCCACCAGTGCCACTCACACAGACCAAGCAGAGATAATGGAATATATATATACCATTATTTATATATATATATAATAGTGTGTGTGTATGTATATGTGTGTATATATATATATATATATATATATATATATATATATAACCATATAGGCATGGCTGCAATGTGGGGAATGATGCTGGCTATTCTCTTTCTTCTTCCTGGAAAGTCTGATAACAAGTCGCTTCAATTAAGATAAGGATCCGACTTGGAGGCGACTCCCATTGAAGTCTATTGACACAAGTCATCTCAAAGTAGTACAGGACCCTTTTCTGAAGTCGGAGCGACTTCAGTAGTGCCAATTAAGACGGCACTGATTGATCAACATTGCTTTTGTTATGTCAAGCGACCTGGGGCTACACAAGTCGCCTCGCAAGTCGTGCTAGTGTGAATGGGCTCTGAGGGTATTTTATGAAGTTCATATTTTAGTTTTTTTTTTTTTTTATTTCGTTTTCAAAACAAATATAGTTAAAATGTATTGCTGCCCTTTACAATTCAGACTTTTATAAGTCAGGACAGCCAATCCCTTGTATTCTGTGCTCCGCTCTACAGAAATGTAGGTGTAGTATATACAGTATATTTATAGAGATGTTGCTGATTTTCCTAATACCTTTCTTTTCTTTTATCTCCCTTTACAGCGCTCCTCGCTAACTCATCTGGTCGCTCCCTTTGCAAAAAAGTCCCGGTCAAGTTTAAATACAGCCATGGTGAACAATAATGTAAGTAAGGGCATCGGCAGGGTTAGCTGGGGCTGTGAATTTCATCACTCATTTGCCCACCAGTAATGCTGGCCATACACTTTCAAACTATTTTTCTGCTAATCTGTCATTTGGTCCGATCGTTCATTTTTCATCCAGTTAATGGGCACAAATAGAAAATCTTATATAATTTTTTTTTATTTTTATTTTTTATATAGAGCAAGGGAGGCAGCGGTGGCAGGTGGTCCAAAAGGGGCACAGGGGTGCTGCCCCCCCCCCCCCCTCAAAGTTAGTTTGCGAAATAAGAAAGCTAATCATAGAACAATCTAATTCTAAATAAATTATAATAGGACTAACATTTTTACATCTTAAAATTAAAAAAATTTAGTCCTATTATTTATTTAAAAATAAATCGTTCTTTGTGTGCACTGTGTGGGGCGCTGGACTAATGGGTGTCTATTAGGATTGTCAATTTTTGACAAGCATGTGGTTAGATCCTGAGGCTCTAATTGGCTTGTTTTTAGGTTGTCCTCCCCCCTATTTGAACTTATGGGACCCAGGCCCGGTACAGGAGGGCCAGCAGTACTGCCTTATTAGCTGCCCTGAAGGGAGGGTTATAACCTCTGTAGTGGTTCTTCTTCTCCTCTTCCTCTTTTTTTGGCAGTGCCCTCTGCTTACCCAGTTCTGGACGGGGGTGGGTAAAGTAATCAAACAACTGACATCTATTGACCTTGGTGTGGGCCCCCTGGGATATCTTCTACACTTTTTGAATCAAATTTCTTCATCAGTTTAGTCCAAAATGTATTCTGCTATATATTTTTTTGGTAAAAGAAATCCCAATAAGCGTATATTGATTTCTTTACTTGAACGTTATAGCATGATGGACTAATCTTACCAGAAGGTCTCCTACCCTGTATAGATGACGGGTAACTTTATATCTGACTGTGGTATGGTAGTCTGCTTGCTGTTCCATGTTTTATATCCTTCCAGATCAATTTTCTTTTGTCTTCCCACACAAAGCTCACTTCACTAAACTCTAATAATCCTTTGCCATAACAATCGTTATTTTCAGCGATGAGAGCCGAAAATAATCATTGTGGCGAATAACTCCTCCGTTATACCCTCCCTCTAATAATGTAATAACACCTCCATGCATGGGCAAAGTACTGGCAAATATACAATTATTAAATGTGGGTGTAAAGTTTTGATCCCGTTAAACATTTAAAAAAAAATATAATGTGTTATTAAATAATCATCCGTAATCTTTTCACAGCCAGGCTCAGACTGGGAGAAAAGGAGTCGGCACTCCTTCGCTAATCAGGTTTATTAGATAGCACAGTGCAGTCGGTCTAACACTGTACATCCTTACAGGAGAAGATTGCTTTTTAAATGTGCTGTTTAATTCACTTGGCACGACGCCACTATGATGAAAGCAGAACAATGATTAGCGTATTAACCCCTTTGCACCTAAGGGTCCTTTCACACGGCCGCTCCGTGTGTCCGCAAATCATCCAATCCGTTTGCGGATGATTTGCGGACATAATGTAAGTGAATGGCACTGCAGGTGTCAGCGGAATACCATCCACTGACACCCGATTTTCCTCCTGTCAGTTCTGTTCCGTTTTTACGAATGGAACAGAACCCCATTTTTCCTTCCGTGTAAAAAACGGAAAGGAAGGAAAATCGGATGTCAGCGGTGTCATCCGCTGACATCCGCAATGCCATAGACTTACATTATGTCCGCATATCATCCGCAAACGGATGGGATGATATGCGGGCACACGGAGCGGATGACAGAAATGTCATCCGCTCCGTGAAAAAAAAAAAAAAAAAAGTCCCGCAGCGGACCTTTCACACGGAGCGGCCGTGTGAAAGGAGCCTAAGGGTAAAACAAATCTTAATGCCTAAGCACAATTTTGCAACTTTGACATGTGTTAGTAAAAACGACGTACACACCATCACAACCACTTTGTGCATCCAGTTGGATTAAACCTTGTTTTTTTTTTTTTTTTTTTTTTTTTTTTATTATTTTTTGGGGGGGGCTTTCATTTGTTGGCAAATGGTAATGGATATCTCCTGATTTTTTTTTCTTTTTTTTCTAAGGCACACTGGCCCAAAATAGTAAAAAAAAAACAAAAACATTTTTTAACCACTTAAGCCCCGGAAGATTTTACCCCCTTCCTGACCAGGGGGTATTTTGCGATTCGGCACTGCGTGACTTTAACAGACAATTGTGCGGTCGTGCGATGCTGTACCAAAACTAATTTGACATCCTTTTTTTCCCCACAAACAGAGCTTTCTTTTGGTGGTATTTGATCTCCTGTGCGATATTTTTTTTTTTTTTTTTATCATGCGCTATAAACAAAAAAAGAGCGTCAATTTTGCAAAAATAACAATATTTTCCACTTTTTTTTTTATATGAAATTCCCCCCCAAAAAAATGTAAAAATCAAAATTTTTTTAACATTTTCGGCCAATGTGTTTTACGCTACATATGTTTGGTAAAAAAAAATCGCAAAAAGTGTATTTTGATTGGTTTACGCAAATGTTATCGCGTTTACTAACAGCGGACAGATAGGACCCTTGACTGACATTTTTGACACTTTTGGGGGTACCAGTGACATTACTACAGTAATCAGTGCTATACATATGCACTGTTACTGTAAAAGGACACTGGCAGTGAAGGGGTTAACTTTTTTTGAGAGGGAGGGGTTATGTGTGTCCCAAGGAGCGTGTTTCTAACTGTGATTGGCTGTGGCTTGAGGTGTAGGAACAGTGATCAACGGTCCTACATAGTAGAACCTTATGATCGCTATTCTTACACAGGGGAGAATGACAGGCGGCTTGTTTACATTATATATGTAAACACAGCCGCTAAACAAATCTAAATTTGTTTTGAATCACTCCAAAGATAATTTTGTTATTTTGGAATTATTTATGAACTGTTATTTTTCATATATACTTCACTTATGAGGCCCCGTTCACATACGAGCGACGCTACTTCCAGGGGCAACCTCCGAGGTCGCGGTGCGAGCAGAGCGCCGCGACCTCGGAGCGGCCGGCACGGACTTCATAACATTGAAGTCAATGCAGGTCGCCCCAAAGAAGCTTTGGACCCTTTTTCTAAGTCGGAGCGACTTGTGTCGCTCCTATTAGAACGGGTCCGCAGCTTACCTATGGAAGGCGACCTGTGAGGCGACCAGGTCGCCTCACAGGTCGCCTTAGTGTGAACGGGGACTTAAGAGTCAATTTATATGTTAACTATTTAGTTGAGCATTATAGTTACTTTTTCTTGTTTAGCGCACCAATCATCTTTTACATATTTCACTAGGCACAGTTTCTTGGTTGCAGCTTTACTAAATTCACATATTATCAGCGCACTTTCATTCAATTTCTGAATATAGACATGTATAGTAAATGTTAGGGCTGTAATGCTAAAGTACATTAACATCTATAGCTGTGAGTGTGACCCGTCCGCTCGCTGTGCGCCTTCTTCTGTCGATTTAGAATTCTCAGTCTCCGGCAGAACCTTGGCGGTTTCTCACTTGCACAGTACAGTCATTTTGGAGAGTCTGGATTTTTGTCACCCGTCCAGCCAAAGCGATGTATGTGCTGCAGTCCGGCATCCACTGACTGCTAAAATTCCTACTGACTAATCCGTGATATACATCTCCGCGCAATTTACTACCTACGTGCCCCCAAATCTCCGCTCCTTTCCTCTGCTGAAGGGTGAGATTGCCACCTACTGGACATAAACTGCACCCCACTATAGTTACACTGGGTTTTGTTAAAAGGGAAGTAAAGTCGGAATTTTAAATCGCTTTTTTCATGCTATATAATATGGTAAAGTAATTCCAATCATTGCCCAGTGTAAAGGATGTAAAAACGCTTGTTACTTACTGTTTTTTTATCTTTTTTTAACCACTTCTGGACCGGAAGATTTTCCCCCTTAATGACCAGGCCATTTTTTGCAATTTGGCACTGCTTTATTTTAACTGACAATTGCGCGGGTGTGCGATGCTATACCCAAATAAAATTGCTGTCATTTTTTTCCCCCACAAATCATTTTCTTTTGGTGGTATTTGATCACATCTGAGATTTTTATTTTTTGCACTATAAACAAAATAAGAACAACAATTCTGAAAAAATATTTATATTTTTTTACTTTCTGCTATATACCATTCCCAATAAAAAATTCTCTCTCTCTCTCTCTCTCTCTCTCGCTCGCTCTCCTCTCGCGCTCGCTCTCGCTCTCCTCTCGCGCTCGCTCTCGCGCTCGCTCTCTCTCTCTCTCTCTCTCCTCTCGCGCTCGCTCTCTCTCTCTCTCTCCTCTCGCGCTCGCTCTCTCTCCTCTCTCCTCTTGCGCTCTCTCTCTCTCTCTCTCCCTCTTTCCCCCTCTCTCCCTCTTTCCCCCTCTCTCCCTCTTTCCCTCTCTCTCTCTTTCCCTCTCTCTCTCTTTCCCTCTCTCTCTCTCTCTTTCCCTCTCTCTTTCCCTCTCTCTCTCTCTCTTTCCCTCTCTCTTTCCCTCTCTCTCTCTCTCTCTTTCCCTCTCTCTCTCTCTCTCTCTCTCTCTCTCTCTCTTTCCCTCTCTCTCTCTCTCTCTCTCTCTCTCTTTCCCTCTCTCTCTCTCTCTCTCTCTTTCCCTCTCTCTCTCTCTCTCTCTCTCTCTTTCCCTCTCTCTCTCTCTCTCTCTCTCTCTTTCCCTCTCTCTTTCCCTCTCTCTCTCTCTTTCTTTCTCTCTCTTTCTCTCTCTCTTTCCTCTCTCTTTCCCTCTCTCTCTCTCTCTTTCCCTCTCTCTTTCCCTCTCTCTCTCTCTCTTTCCCTCTCTCTTTCCCTCTCTCTCTCTCTCTTTCCCTCTCTCTTTCCCTCTCTCTTTCCCTCTCTCTTCCCTCTCTCTCTCTCTCTCT
>NC_138773.1:301615007-301672507 GCF_965119305.1 Pelophylax lessonae | reverse complement strand
GTGCGTTGCTCTCAGAATGCAGGGTTCGGGAGTGCGTTGCTCTCAGAATGCAGGGTTCGGGAGTGCGTTGCGCTCAGAATGCAGGGTTCGGGAGTGCGTTGCGCTCAGAATGCAGGGTTCGGGAGTGCGTTGCGCTCAGAATGCAGGGTTCGGGAGTGCGTTGCGCGCAGAATGCAGGGTTCGGGAGTGCGTTGCTCTCAGAATGCAGGGTTCGGGAGTGCGTTGCTCTCAGAATGCAGGGTTCGGGAGTGCGTTGCTCTCAGAATGCAGGGTTCGGGAGTGCGTTGCGCTCAGAATGCAGGGTTCGGGAGTGTGCGTTGCTCTCAGAATGCAGGGTTCGGGAGTGCGTTGCGCTCAGAATGCAGGGTTCGGGAGTGCGTTGCGCTCAGAATGCAGGGTTCGGGAGCGCTTTCCGTGACACATGTAAAAGCTGCTTGATTGGTTTTACAGGCAACGGGAGGGGACGACCCCCCCCCCATGGTTTACCACAGAGCTGGCCGTGAACTACATAGTCCCCAGCCATATCGAAGACCCTCAAAGGCCGGAAGCGGCGTCATGACGTCACTTTCAGCGCTGGCAGATGTAAACGCTGACTTTTATTTACTAGAAAGCCTTATATCCCTTTTTTTTTATCCAGCATATAGCAGAGATCTAGGGACTTGTAAACCCCCGATTCTCTCCGTAGTGAGGACCTGCCATGCTATATTCCTATTCAAAGGGATGGGATGCCTACTTACCTTGTAGTAGGAATAAAAGGTATCAAAACCCAAAAAAATCAAGGAAAAAGTCTAAAAAGTAAATAAAAAAAAAATTAACAATAATAAATATATTGGAAATAATAATTTTGTCCTTCAAATTTTGCTTTTATCGAAGAATTCTCCTTTTGCAGCAAATACAGCCTTGGTAATCTGAAGAAATTTCACCCCACGCTTCCTAAAGCATCCCTTTTACCTTGTACAAATCTCCCACTTTACCAGCACCAAAGCAGCGCCAGACCATCACATTACCTCCACCATGCTTGATAGATGGCATCAGGCACTCCTCCAGCATCTGTTCACTTGTTCTGCTTCTCACAAATGTTCTTCTGTGTGATCCAAACACCTCAAACTTATATTAGTCTGTCCATAACACTTTTTTCAATCTTCCTCTGTCCAATGTCTGTGTTCCCATCTTAATTTTTTCCTTTTATTGGCCAGTCTCAGATATGGCTTTTTCTTTGCCACTCTGCCTAGAAGGCCAGCATCTCGGAGTCGCCTCTTCACTGTGGACGTTGAGACCGGCGTTTTGCGGGTACCATTTAATAAGGCTGCCAGTTAAGGACCTGTGAGGCGTCTATTTCTCAAAAACTAGAGACTCTAATGTACTTGTACTTAGTTGTGCATCAGGGCCTCCCACTTCTCTTTCTATTCTGGTTAGAGCCCATTTGTGCTGTACTCTGAAGGGAGTAGTACACATCGTTGTAGGAAATCTTCAGTGTCTTGGCAATTTCTCGCATGGAATAGCCTTCATTTCTCAGAAAAGGAATAGACTGTCGAGTTTCAGAAGAAAGTTCTCTTTTTCTGGCCATTTTGAGAGTATAATCGAACCCACACATGCTGATGCTCCGGATACTCAACTAGCTCCAAGGAAGGCCAGCTTTATAGCTTCTCTAATTGGCACAACCGTTTTCAGCTGTGCTAACATAATTGTACAAGGGTTTTGTAATGTACTTGGTTGCTGGAATGGGCCTCTGTACACCTATGTAGATATTCCATTAAAAATCAGCTGTTTCCATCTAGAATGTCACCACATTAACAATGTCTGGACTGTATTTCTGATTAATTTAATGTTCTCTTCATTGAAAAAAACTGTGCTTTTCTTTCAAAAAAAAGGAGTGGATGTGTAAGAAGTGGATGTGTATGGCCTATTTTTGGAGGACGTTTATAAATACCAAAGGGTTAAAATCCATAGAGATAATCTGCACACAGTCAGTTGACGCATTTCTGCCTACATGACCTTAATCAGAGTTATGATTAAGGCCATGCACTGTAGGCTGAAACGCGAAATCTGACTGCATTTGTGTATTGTACATTGTGGTTTCCTGAATAAAAGCAAGATTTTAGAGCGATATTGGATGGATTATTGCTCTCCGATGTGCGACAGTGGATTAAGCACTCATGAGCTCTATTGATGGAGTACTAAATGATTAGTAGCACTAGACTTTGGGTCACCAAGAGGTTAAAGATAGTGGGTGGGGTCAAAGAGATCAGAGAAATAAATGTCACCATTGGAGGATATCAGAACAACCGGTACACAAAAATTAGCAAGAAAGAAAAAAAAAAAAAAAGAAAAAATCTGCGTGTTTTTAAGTAGTTGCCATATAAGACAAGCGATTAAAGTCACCCGGAGGTGGAGGATCCCTTTAAACTCCCCGTCCTCCCTGACTCTGGAGCCGTGAACATTGGCTCCTGTGGAGCGAAGAAGGGATAAAGAAGCAATGGTGTTTGTTGTAATCCCCTATTACAGGTCAGTAAGCCGAGGTTCCTGAGATAAAAGGATTGGACCTGTATCATGCGACTTGTCGCTGACTCTGATTGGTTTTCCCATCCGTTTAGAATGCAGCTTTAATGGGAGTAAATAGATTTCTGTAACAGAAGAGAGAAAAAAAAGTGATGAAATGTGTTTTGAAAGACGAAAAAATTGATTCCAGACTTCAAAGCAATTCAGCGCTTCTGCCTCCGATAATGTTTTAAAAGGAGCACCTCTCCAGCGTTCGGCGTAATGTAATTGAGATGCTGGACAGCGACTTCTCCCCAATGCGGAGATTCCGGTGTAATTCACCAGATTCGGGATTAACTTGTATCTCTGTGGATTGAGCATCATTGCTCCGTTATTTTACAAATGTGGATTGTATGCTCAGGGCTACTGTTGGAAATCACAGGGCCCACCTGACAGGGACCCCCCCCAAATTTCAAAAAGTGCAATTTAATACAATTATTTCCCAATTTTTTTTAACTTTTTAAAAAAAATTTTTTTTACAATTTTGAACTTTTTAAATTTTTTTTTTTCTTTTTAACCACTTTAATATAGCGCACTTTCAAAACCCTCCACCCAGCTTTCATTACAGTTCAGTGGTGGCCGGTCAATAAGGGGCTGCCCCCCAAAGTTAGTTTGCCAAAGAAGAAAGCTACTTTAACATGTTAAAAACTATTAGTCATATCATTTATTAAAAAATAAGAAAAACAAAAACTGTATTTCGTTCGTTCATATGTGCGTGCACTGTGCGGGGCGACGGGCCAATGTCTATTCGATCTGGAAACTTTTGAAAAGCATGTGATTTGAGGCGAAGCTCTAATTGGCTTGTTTCAGATTGTCCTCTCCTTTTTGATTTAACTTTTTTGCCTTCCCACTTTTGATTTTAGCGAATCAATATTCGTCCTCGCGTCACTTGCGGTTTCTGTCTTATCGTCCTGTGAAACGTAAGGCATCCTCTGGTGAGTGCGGACCTGGAGGGGGGAGCACGACGAGTGATTTTTTTTTTTTTTTTTTTTTTAGTTTGCGCCCCCCCTCCCCACCCAAAAAAAAATGTTTTACCGCCACTGGTGCTTTGGAACTTTGAATGACAATTGCGCAGTCGTGCAACACACTACCCAAACTAAATTTTATGACTTTGGTCACACAAATAGAGGTTTTTTTTGTGGTATTTAACCACTTTACCACCGGAGGATTTTGCTGTCTTACGTCCAGGCCACTTTTTGCGATTCGGCACTGTGCGACTTTAACTGACAATTGCGCGGACGTGCGACGCCGTACCCAAACGAAATTTATGTCCTTTTTTTCCCACAAACAGAGCTTTCTTTTGGTGGTATTTGATCACCTGTGCAAATTTTTACTTTTTGCGCTATAAACAAAAAAAGAGCGTTTATTTTGAAAAAAAAATTTTTTAACATTTTTTTTTTTATGAAATCCCCCCCCCCCCCCAAAAAAAAATGTAAAAATCTAATTTTTTTTTAAATTTTTGGCCAATTTGTTTTCTGCTACATATGTTTGGTAAAAAAAATCACAATAAGCGTATTTTGATTGGTTTACGCAAAAGTTATTGCGTTTACTAACTAAGGGAAAGATTTCTGTCATTTTCGGTGTTTTTTAACGAATAATGGCGGCGATCTGCGTTTTTTTTTTTTTTTTGCAGGACTGCGACATTGCGGCGCACAGATCGGACCCTTGACTGACATTTGACACTTTTGGGGGTACCAGTGACATTACTACAGTAATCAGTGCTATACATATGCACTGTTACTGTAAAAATGACACTGGCAGGGAAGGGGTTAATTTTATTGGAGAGGGAGGGGTTAATGTATGCCTGGTGCTTACTGACGTGTGTGGGGGGAGGTGACTGAGTGAGACAGGGACAGATCGCATGTTCAGCTATGCTGAACCCTGCAATCTGTCACTGTCTGTCACTTAGGAGATCCGCCCGCTCTGTTTACACAAGCGGGCGGATCTCCAAACTCGATTCCCAGACGATCGGGAAAGAGCAGCGGCGATCGCCGCCGCTCCTCCCCTGGCCCGACTCCCGCTGTGACTGAAAACAGCGGGAGCGCGCCTCTGGCGGCGCGCGAGCGTCGCCTACAAGGGGAGGAGTCCAGCTACGTAGGTCTATGTCACTGGACGGAATCGAGCCACTATGCCGCAGTACAGTCCCAGTGACTGGTCAGCAAGTGGTTAATCACCACTGAGGTTTTTTTTTTTTTTTTTTTTTTTTTTTTTGTTTTTTGAGAAATAAAAATTTATTTTACACACAAACACACACACACACACCATAGTTTGTGGACTCTATACCTTTCCTACAGATTAAATAATATACACTGATTTGGGTTATTTTCACCAAAGAAACGTAGCAGAATAGATTTTAGGCGGAATTTATAAAGAACAATTATTTGCAAAAAAAAAAACTAAGAAAAACGCTTTTATTTATTGATCATTCCTAAAGTACTGACGGCCTCACTTCTTGAGGCCCTAAAATGCCAGGAGAGTAGAAATACCCACCAAATTACCCATTTTTTTTTGGAAAGTAGACAGTCCAAGGTATTTAGTAAGAGGCATGGTGAGTTTTTTTGAAGTTGTCATTTTTTGTCATGATTTTCTGGAAATTAAAAAAAAATTAAAAATCATTTTTTTTTTTTTTTTTTTACTTACGGTCACCAGTGCAGTAGCGTGTCATCCTATAACTAGTGTGGCAGTGACCAGGGACACTGACTGGTGACAGTACGAAAAAAAAAAGTTATTCGCCACGGCGGTCACATGCTACTGGCAGCAAGCCGATACTCTTATCGGTCATCAGCTGTGCTGTGGACACAGGTGGTGACAAATCACACCACTGTGCGGCCCCCTGGTCACTGCATCCTGACAGGACGTCCTATGATGTCCAGTCAGGATGGGAAAGCACCCGCATGGCTGTCAATCTGCTATAGCAGGGGTCGGGAACCTTTTTGGCTGAGAGAGCCATGAACACCACATATTTTCAAATGTAATTCCGTGAGAGCCATACACTATATTTCAGGGTCGAGAACCTTTATTTAATATTCATATTCATGGGCCGCAGCTATACAGTGAGTAGATGGAGCCCTGTAAAAGTGCTTGGAGTCCGGTCGGTAAGAGAGCAGAGCAGGCTGGTATGTAATAAGGCCGGAGTGGTGAAGCCCCTGCAGGCCGGCGAGTGATGGAGGGGAGTATAGGCCCTGAGAAAATGGTGGCTGGCCGCTAAAGACCTCAGAAGTGGATGTGAGAGGCAGCTCCCGGGTGTCAGAGGCAAAGGAGATTGTGTCTGTCGGGGCACAGGGAGTGGATGGCAGGTCTCCTTACCGGGCGGTGATTGCCAAGGCCCTCAGATGCACAGCACATGAGCCGGCGGCGGTACCGCTAGTAGGCCGCGGGGTCTGTAGCGCGGCAATCCGGTCACCCAGAGACGAACTGAGGATAGCGGTGGGTAGCCCACAAAGTGTACCGTCGATGGGTGCAGAAATCTCCTTGGCACACACAGCTATGCGGATGGCACTGGATTGAGTGGTAGACACTGTGGAGCTCTGGGACTACACGTCCAGCGCGGCTCACGTCTGGACACGCCCCCCTTTATTATAGATTTGTCTGCGAGCCAGATGCAGCCATCAAAAGAGCCACATCTGGCTCACGAGCCATAGGTTCCCTACCCCTGTGCTAAAGGCTGGGCAGGAATTGGTTACATGAGTTACAGGCTCAGTTATGAATAGACACAGGACTGATCGGTAGCTAAAAATATGCACTGTCACTGTACTAATGATACTGGCTGGGAAGGGGTTAACATCAGGGGATATTAAAGGGTTAAATGTGTGCTTATGGCCGGCCATACACTATTCCCATTTCGGCCGGTTTGTGCATTGGTCTATTCTAAATCATTTGGTGGAGGGGGGATTATGGTGTGGGGGTTGTTTTTCGGGGGTTGGGTTTGGCCCCTTAGTTCCAGTGAAGTGAACTCTTAAGGCGTCAGCATGCCAAGACATTTTGGACAATTTAATGCTTCCAACTTTGTGGGAACAGTTTGGGAATAGCCCCTTCCTCTTCCAACATGACTGCGCACCAGTGCACAAAGCAAGGTCCATAAAGACATGGATGGGCAAGTTTGGGGTGGAGGAACTTGACTGGCAAGTGAAACAGTGTTATTAGTTAGTAGCCGGGTAGGCTTCTTTAAAGAGAAGAGTTTTCAGGGATCGTCTAAAGATGGATAGATTAGGGGACAGTCGAACATATTGGGGTAGAGAGTTCCAAAGAATGGGAGAAGCTCTGGAGAAATCCTGGAGGCGAGCATGGGAAGAGGTGACAAGGGAGTTAGAGAGCCGGAGGTCTTGGGAGGACCGAAGAGAGCGGCTTGGTTGATATTTTGAGATCAGGTTAGTGTCTATGGGAATGTTTGACCATTCTTACAGAAGCATATTTGTGAAGTCAGGCAGTGATGTTGGACAAGAAGGCCTGACTCTCCACTCTAATACATCCCAAAGGTGTTCTATCGGGTTGAAGTCAGGGCTCTGTGCAGTTCCTCCACCCTAAACTTGCTCATCCATGTCCTTATGGACCTTGCTTTGTGCAATGGTCCAAATCATTTGGTGTGGGGTTGTTTTTCAGAGGTTGGGCTTGGCCCGTTAGTTCTAGTGAAGTGAACTCTTAAGGTGTCAGCATACAAAGACATTTTGGACAATTTCATGCTCCCAACTTTGTGGAACCATTTGGGGATGGCCCCTTCCTGTTCCAACATGACTGCGCACCAGTGCACAAAGCAAGGTCCATAAAGACATGGATGAGTGAGTTTAGGGTGGAGGAACTTGACTGGCCTGCACAGAGTCCTGACCTCAACCCGATAGAGCACCTTTGGGATTAATTAGAGCAGAGACTGCGAGCCAGGCCTTCTCTCCAACATCAGTGCCTGACCTCACAAATGCGCTTGTGGAAGAATGGTCAAACATTCCCATAGACACACTCCTAAACCTTGTGGACTGCCTTCCCAGAGGAGTTGAAGCTGTTATAGCTGCCAAGGGTGGGCCAACTCAATATTGACCCCTACAGACTAAGACTCAGATGCCATTAAAGTTCATGTGTGTGTAAAGGCAGGTGTCCCAATACTTTTGACAATATAGTGTATATGCAGGCAATCTCTAGCCAGGCTGTGTCCTGCTTGACGTGGTCCTTGTAGTTGGGTTCCCTGGAGTCATAAATCTGTGGTCCCTAAAAAACCAAGGTGTATGATCTCCTCATTGTCACATTTTTGCTATTCTGGGCCAGTTTTTTTTTTTTGCCCACTATACATTTACTGTAGCAGGGTGGCCCGCCAGCGACCCGCTCCTGCTGTAATCACACACAGCGGAAACCCAGCGGCGGGCACCGCTGATTCGATGTCCACCGGAACCTGGCGATGACGCAGGCAGAACGACAATCTGCCAATATAAACAAGGCAGATTGACGTTCTGTCAGTAGGCAAGGTATTGATCAAAGCAGGAACACGGATCTTTGCTTTCCAATAGTCAAAGCACCTCCCCCCACAGTAAGCACTCCCTAGGCACACGTTTAACCCTTTGATCACCTCTGATATTAACCCCGTCTCTGCCAGTGTCAGTACATTGACAGTGCATATTTTTTAGCACTAATCACTGTATTGGTGTTCCCAAGTGTCAAAAGTGTCTGTCAGTGCCTGATTTGTCTGCCACAATATCGTAGTCCCACTATAAATCGCTGATCGCCACCATTACTAATAAAAAATAAATATAAATATCCCCTAGTTTTGTAGACGCGATAACTTAATGCGCAAACCAATCACTATACACTTATTGGGATTTTATTTTTACCAAAAATATGTAGCTAAATACATATTGGCCTAAATTAATAAAGAAATTCAAATTATTTTTTTTTTGGATATGTTTTATAGCAGAAAGTAAAAAATATTGTTTTTTTTTTTCTTTCAAAATTGTCGATCTTTTTTTGTTTATAGCAAAAAAAAACTGATCAAATACCACCAAAAGAAAGCTCTTCTGTATTTGTGGGAACAAAAGGACAAAAATATTATCTGTGTACAGCGTCGCACGACCACGCAATTGCCAGTTAAAGCGGAGTTCCGGCCTCGGGGGTCAAATCTAGATAAAAATACCCCCGGGACAGTCAGGGCTAGTACATTCCACAATGGATAGCCTCTGATCTGTCCTGGGTCGCACTTACCTGTAAGAAGAAATACTTACCTTGAAAATTTCTTCTCCAGCGCTGCCATCTCAGGTGTGGGCAGCTGAAGCCGCAGCGTCCCTCTTCGTGTCCTCTTCCGTGACGTCGGAGTCCCACAATGCACTGCACCGGCCCCGCTCGTCACTTCCGGTGCAGGCACGGCATCCCCAGACAGCTTCTGGGCATGCCCAGAAGCTGTTTAGCAGGTAATGCCACGCTTGCACCGGAAGTGACGAGCGGGGCCGGTGCAGGTGCATTGACTCCTGGGAGCGATGACGTTCAGCTCCCAGGAGTCATCGCAAACCGGAAGAGACGGCGCGGGCCGCGGCCGCAGAGGGAGGAAGTGTAAGGAAGGAGAGTATATTTTCTTCCTTATCAAGGTAAGTGACCAAAAAAAAAAAAAAATTGGGAGCATCCATTTCTTTTTCGGGTGACCCAAAGCAAGCGGATTGCCCAAAATCGATTTTTTTTCAGATTTTGAGGCCGGAACTCATTAAAGTAAAACAGTGCCATATCACAAAAGAAATCTTCCGGAGGTCAAGTGGTTCATTAAATGAGTAGATATCCATTACCATTTACCACCAAATGAAAGCCCAGTTTGTCCTGAAAAGAAAATGCAGTAGAATTTACCTGGATAGTAGTAGTTCCGATGACATGTACCGTTTTACTAACACCGGTGCAAAACTGGTTTCAGGTATTCGTTTTACCATCCGTCATGAAGGGGTTAATAGCAAATGGTAGAGTGTGTATATTATTTTATTTTTTTTCCGAATTTGGACAATAGTCTCCTCTTTGTCTTGTTTTTAAACTATTACAAAAATATGGATGTGGTCGATAAACAAAAGATAATAAATATTCATTACAGATGTCTCCATCTTGGCCTTTTTATTGGTTCTTCGTTCTAATCTACATTTATTTGCAGATTAAAGAAGCTGTGATGGCGAAAACAACGATGTTGATCTCAGACGTGAATCCCATCCAAGCCGCGTCCAGCACTGAGTCCGGGCCGCGCCGCCGATCCCGGAAGAGTCGTCCTCTGTCCTCTCTGTTCGGTATTTCAGATATCTTGAAGGGTTTCTACTGTATATTCATTATTCGCGGCTCCCAAAGCTTCATTCACACTGATTCTTCTACCTTTAGCAGCAAAAGTTATCTGGGAAGTATAATCTTCTTTTGATCTCCCCAGATATTTTTTTTTTTTCCACTTTTTAGGCTCCATTCACACAGGAATGGACATTGATCTTCTGTGCAGGGCCCACTTTTGCCAGCAGGGGCATTCTTGCCAACCGTCCTCTTTTTGCCGAGACAGTACTGGCAAACAGGAGCCCTGTCCCGGGTAATTTACTCTGCCGGGACTGTCTCGGCAAATGCGTAAAATGCGTAGACCCTATAAGCTGATAAGTAGGCAGAGATTAATTATGCGGAACGGGCGGAGCTTCAGGGAAGTGGGTGTGGCACATTTTTAAGTAAGTAATTGATAGCTGTGCTGGAAAGTGTCCCTGGAAATTTTTTTCAAATGTTGGCAACTATGCACAGGGCTGCCGGTAAAAGACGGCCCTTTTTAGGAGACGTGGCAATGGGCCCTTAGATGTTTATGCGAAAAGGGAAGCTTTAACACCCACACGCTGCACATCTACATCCCTGGGCAGCCAATGTTCCTGTGGTCAGGGCATGCCCCCAGCATGGAGGCCAGGCTGTCGGATAGCTCTTGATCCCTACGAATGATCGGTAGCCAGCAGGATCAGCTCCTGACCATGTGACCACCGTGAGAGCCAATCAGTTGTCACATGTTTGTAGGTCCTTTCCGGTGTCCTGGGCATTCAGAACCTTTTGGGAGGTGGGTGGGAAGGGATTAAAGCAGGTGACCCAGAGGTGGCAACACCTTACTGGAAGAAGGGGCATCATGGCTGATAAGTGCAGCTGGGTTCGGAGAAATGGTCCCCCTAATACTTACCTGAGATCCATCTAAATCTAGTGATGTTGCAGAAGAGTTTCGGCTGTCCGGGACTCCCCTCCTCACTGGCTGAGACAGCAGCGGGGGGGGGAGGGGGGGGCTTTTGGCTCCTGCTGCTGTCAGTCAGTGAACCAATGAGGAGAGAAAGAGGGTGGGTTCAGGCCTCTGCTCTGTGTCTGAATGGACACAGGGAGCAGTGGCTCAGTTCGGGTGCCCCCATAGCAAGCTTCTTGCTGTGGGGGCACTCAACAGGAGGGAGGGGCCAGGAGCGCAGAAGAGAGACCCGAGAAGAGGAGGATCCGGGCTGCTCTGTGCAAAACCAACTGCATGAAGAAGGGAAGTATAACATGTTTGTTATTTTTAGGCCCCTTTCACACTTGTGCGAACCCAAAGTCACGCGATTTTGCCACAATTTGTTTGCAGCGATTTTGACTGGACTTGAAGCAATGTGTATGTCTTTGGACCTCACAATGCATCAAAGTTAGACCAAAGTAGTGCAAGGACTACTTTTGAAGTCGTAGCAACTTGAAGTCACACAGATATGAACGGTACTCATTGGAAATCATGAAGTGCGACTTGTCAGGCGACTTTGCAGTCCATAATCGCAGGACAAGGCGCACAAGTGTGAAAGGGGCCTTAACAAGATAAAAAGATAAGCTAAAAAAAAAAATTCTGCCTTTAGAACCACTTTAATTAAAATGAAAAGCTGTTTGAATTGTGATGACAGCAACAGTTTTTTTTTCTAGTGCCTTTATATACCCATTATACTACTCTTTATTTCTCATTTTAATAGTGTTGGTCCAGAAGAAGGCATAGAAAAACGCCACTTTGGCAGTTTCTATAATGGAGGGGGGGGGGGGGGGTGGTAACCCTTGAGTTTGTCAATGACTGCCAAATTTGTTCCGTGAATCAATTACTAAGCTGATCAGTCCTATTAGTTTTAGATGCAAATTCCATTACCAGCAAGAAAGGCGTCTAATCCATTTTTAAATGCACTTTATTGGATCTTGCCGCGCTGGTCGTTCTTAATGGGACCCTGTTGCGAAAAAGTAATCTTTAAAAGCTTTGTTACCTATAAAACAATCCTCACTTTTCCTGGTCTTGGCACTACAAAGCACCACTTCCATTGCGAGTTCTTGTCCCCTGACATCCGCTGGGAAATGAACACTTCTGGGACTGTTGCTCTCCAGGGTCCCCTGCAGTTCCTACCAGTCTTCTATGTCCTCGCGTCACTGCAGGATATATTTAGGGCTCATTCACTCTGGCCCCATTGAACTGCATTGTGTAACACTGTCCCAGTGTGTAAGCAAGACAAAATGCCTTCATTCAGCTCTGAGCTCCCCTCACTGAGCTCTGCAGTGTGTAATTTTAGCTCCCCTCCCCCTGATTTCTGACACATCAGACGAGCATTATAAATTCAGCACTTTGAATGAATGTAGAGAACAGACTGCAGATAAACATGTACAACTTGTGTACAGAGACTTGTTTTATCTCTGTGTATCACCTGAAGCCAGTCACTTCACTGAGTATATGAAAGGGTTTACAACAGTACTCCTTCTGAGGGTTCCATATCAACAATTTAATTATTGATCTGCTCAGTCTTCTCTGTCCCCGTGTCACTGCAGGATACATTTAGGGATCATTCATACCAGCCCCATTGAGCTGTGATGGACACCCCTGTGTAACGCAATGTCAGCGTTAAACCTTATTCCATAAAATCACTTCTTCTGCCTCCTTGTAACTTCCTCTGTCCACTCCCTCACTTCCATTCATTTGGTTTAAGCATTGTACGTTAGTTGTACACTGCCCTATCAGTGAGCAAGAGAGGGTGGCTACGTTCCTATACAGTGGGGCTAAGGCAGGGTGGCTACCTTCCTACAAACAGTGGCGGCCAGTGAATAGGCCAAAAAAAAGATTTAAAAAATAAATAAATAAATTTTTAGCCCACTAGGGGCACCGGACTTAGTGGTGGCTATGGGAGTGGGGGTTTCCACCCCACGTGCGGCGGGCAGAGGCGCAGATTGGCGGCCTTCTGGGGGTCACCGGGGCGCAGAGCAATGCGCCCCAACACTCCCCACTTTTGTGATGTCCTGGCTGTGATTGGTCCAGACTCCAGCCTGGACCAGTCATTATTTAGGACATCCTGACCCTGCTGACGTCGCAATGGGGGCGGGGCCGGTGCGTGCGTCAGTCACGCACCATCACCGCCCGATCTCCTCCCGCCGGACGGCCCAGACCTGTGTAGCATGACGATCTGCCACTGCCAGAGAGAGGTGGTTTGCCTGCCCGCCACCGTCACAACAGAAGGAAGAAGAGGACTCTCGAGGAGGAGAAGAGCAGTGCCGCGGACTGTCTCGCTCACCACCCGATCTCCGTCACCTTCCCGCCGCCGTCAGAAGAAGGAAGAAGAGGACTCGAGGAGAGGAGCAGCGCGCCGTGGACGTCTCGCAGGCAGCCCAGGAAAGCAGGTAAGTGATTAAAGCCACTACAGCGCGATGCCATGACCTGTGACATGGCCTGTGACATGACCTGTGACATGCCTGTACCATGACCTGTGACATGCCTGTACCATGACCTGTGACATGCCTGTACCATGACCTGTGACATGCCTGTACCATGACCTGTGACATGCTTATACCATGACCTGTGACATGCTTATACCATGACCTGTGACATGCTTATACCATGACCTGTGACATGCTTATACCATGACCTGTGACATGCCCTGTGCCATGCCCTTACCATGACCTGTGCCATGCCTATACCATCTCCTGTACCATGACCTGTGCCATGCCTGTACCATGACCTGTGCCATGCCTGTACCATGACCTGTGCCATGCCTGTACCATGACCTGTGCCATGCCTGTACCATGACCTGTGCCATGCCTGTACCATGACCTCAAAGTCACTCCATTTTTTACCGTGTTTTTTGCCGCAAAGCAATACCTATTACATTTTTCTTTTTGCGCCCCCCACCAAAACTTTTGAGCACCAGCCGTACTGCCTACAAACAGTGGAGATAAGGCAGGGGGGCTACATTCCTCCATACAGTGGGTACGTTCCTCCATACAATGGTTCTAAGGCAGGGTGGTTACGTTCCTCCATACAGTGGGACTAAGGCAAGGGTGGCTACCTTCCTCCATACAGTGGGACTAAGGCAAGGGTGGCTACGTTCCTCCATTCAGTGGGACTAAGGCAAGGGTGGCTACGTTCCTACATACAGTGGGACTAAGGCAAGGGTGGCTACGTTCCTACATACAGTGGGACTAAGGCAGGGTGGCTACGTTCCTACATACAGTGGGACTAAGGCAGGGTGGCTATGTTTCTACATACAGTGAGATTATTCCATGAAATCATTTCTTCTACCTCCTTGTAGCTTCCTCTGTCAGATCCCAAACGTGTCTTTCTCTCCCTCCCTTCCATTCATTTGGTTTAAGCGTTGTATGTTAGTTGTACACTGCCCTATTTACACCACCCATCCCATCGTCCATCTCGGGAGTGAGCAAGAGAGGGTTGCTACAGTGGGGCTAAGGCAAGGGTGGTTACGTTCCTCCATACATTGGGACTAAGGCATGGTGGCTATGTTCCTACATACAGTGGGACTAAGGCAAGGTGGCTACGTTCCTACATACAGTGGGGCTAAGGCAGGGTGGCTGTGTTCCTACATAGTGGGGCTAAGGCTGGGTGGCTATGTTCCTACATGTAGTAGGACTAAGGCAGGGTGTCTACGTTCCTACATGTAGTGGAGCTAAGGCAGGGTGTCTACGTTCCTACATTCAGTGGGGCTAAGCCAGGGTGACTACGTTCCTACATACAGTGGGGCTAAGGCAGGGTGGCTACATTCCTCCATACAGTGGGGCTAAGGCAGAGTGGCTACGTTCCTCCATACAGTGAGCATAAGGCAAGGTGGCTACGTTCCTCCATACAGTGAGAATAAGGCAGGGTGGCTACGTTCCTACATACAGTGGGGCTAAGGCAGGGTGGCTATGTTCCTCCATACATTGGGACTAAGGCATGGTGGCTATGTTCCTACATACAGTGGGACTAAGGCAAGGTGGCTACGTTCCTACATACAGTGGGGCTAAGGCAGGGTGGCTGTGTTCCTACATAGTGGAGCTAAGGCTGGGTGGCTATGTTCCTACATGTAGTAGGACTAAGGCAGGGTGTCTACGTTCCTACATGTAGTTGAGCTAAGGCAGGGTGTCTACGTTCCTACATTCAGTGGGGCTAAGCCAGGGTGACTACGTTCCTACATACAGTGGGGCTAAGGCAGGGTGGCTACATTCCTCCATACAGTGGGGCTAAGGCAGAGTGGCTACGTTCCTCCATACAGTGAGAATAAGGCAGGGTGGCTACGTTCCTACATACAGTGAGAATAAGGCAGGGTGGCTACGTTCCTACATACAGTGGGGCTAATGCAGGGTGGCTATGTTCCTACATACAGTGGGGGTAAGGCAGGGTGGCTACGTTCCTCCATACAGTGGGGCTAAGGCAGGATGGCTACGATCCTACATACAGTGGGTCTAAGGCAGGGTGGCCACATTCCTCCATATAGTGGGGCTAAGGCAGGGTGACTACGTTCCTCCATACAGTGGGGCTAAGGCAGGGTGACTACGTTCCTACATACAGTGGGGCTAAGCCAATGTGGCTATGTTCCTACATAGTGGGGCAAAGGCTGGGTGGCGATGTTCCTACATACAGAGGGACTAAGGCAGGGTGAGGTATTTTCCTATATACAGTGGGACTAAGGCAGGGTGGGGTATGTTCCTATATACAGTGGGACTAAGGCAGGGTGGGGTATGTTCCTATATACAGTGGGACAGTGGAGAATGAACATAGCCACCCTCTATCAGAAATTTGGTTCACAGCAAAAAAGAAAAAAAAAGAAGGAATTTGGAAGTTTTAAAGAGACTGACAGCAAAAGGAGTAACTTTTCTTAGTTAAGAATATATTCATGAATGTAATTATTATTTCTTTCTTTTTTTTTTTTTTTTTCCTGGAGTTTAGTGTAATGTCTATCCATTTACAATCACTTACCATAAAGAGCACCTCCCTATGCTGACACACAAACTCTCTTGCTCCATTCACCAAGCCCTGCATACAAACATTTAATACGCTTTAAAACGGCTTCATCAAACTGGAAATCATTTTGTTGGGGAAATATTTTTATTCCCTTGTAAAATCTCCATAACACCCGGCTATATCCTCTATTGTTCTGATCCCAGTAGTCTCCATCTCCCTCCAGCATAGCGGTGTTTTCTGATTTTCGGAAGCCTCGCAGGGATGCAGCGCCTTGTATTTGTTCCCTTAATGTACGGAACAGTCACAATATGTTATTAAGTGTTTCTCCACTGAAGCTGCTAAGCGAAGGCAGAACGGAGGGAGAGAACGTAGACTCGTGTAATGAGAAGGTACATTAGCCTGCGGGCTGCTCCCTTCTGACACGGAGCTCCGTGCTCCGCAGACGGCATCCTGGTGGTGGCATTATGCTTGTGTAAGTGGGGGATTAGTTCTGCCACTCGTACTGTGGAGATGGGGGTCATTTACCACAAGTTCTGCCGTGTCAGCGCTTCTACACATCGCACAAACAATGATCAACGTGTAAAGCCAGCCGTGCATAATACGTGAGCAGATTGGGCCAGCTAAATTAGCAGAGTCTGGTTTTCAAAGTGTACCAGTCACGTATACCTACTAGATAATTGCACGGCGGAAAAATTAGTTTTGTTTCGGTTTCATTCGATAAGTAAATTTTGTTTTGTCCTAATCATTGTTCGAATGATTCGATTTTGGAAAGATCCATAAGAGCCGGTTCACACTGGGGCGACCTGTCAGGCGGCCTGGTTGCCTGACAGGTCGCCGTAGGTCGCTCGCCATAGAGAAGCTGTGGACCCATTCGAATAGGAGCGACACAAGTCGCTCCGACTTAGAAAAAGGTTCCGGAGCCTCTTTGGGGCGACCCGGAGCGACCTGCATTGACTTAAATTATGTGAAGTCCGTGCCGGCCGCTCCGAGGTCATGGTGCGAGCTGAGCGACGCGACTTCACAGGTCGCCCGGCAAAGTCGGCTCACCCCAGTGTGAATGGGGTCTAAGAGTACACACTCGCTGGCCACTTTATTAGGTACACCTTGCTAGTAGCGGGTTGGACCCCCTTTTGCCTTTATTCTTCCTGGCATAGATACAACAAGGTGTTGGAAAGATTCCTCAGAGATTTTCCTCCATAGTGACATGATATCATCACGCGGTTGCTGCAGATTTGTCGGCTGCACATCCATAATGGGATTTTCCCATTCCACCACATCCCAAAGGTGCTCTATTGGATGAGATGTGGTGAGTGTGGAGGCCATTGGAGGACAGTGACCTCATTGTCATGGTGAAGAAACCAGTAGTGAGATGATTTGAGCTTTGTGACATGGTGCATTATCCTGCTGGAAGGAGCCATCAGAAGATGGGGACACTGCAGTCATAAAGGGATGGACATGGTCAGTAACAATGCTCAGGTAGGCCGTGGCGTATAAACAATGCTCAATTGGTACTAAGGGGCCCAAAGTGTGCCAAGAAAATATCCTCCACACCATTACACCACTAGCCTGACACGGTGATACGAGTTTGCCTGACACGGTGATACGAGTTTGCCTGACACGGTGATACGCGTTTACTCCAAATTTTGACCGTACAATTTTAATGTCGCTGCTGAAGTCGAGACTCATCAGACCAGGCAACCTTTTTCTAATCTTCTATTGTCCAGGTTGGTTAGCCGGTGTGAATTGTAGCCTCAGTTTCCTGTTCTTAGCTGGCAGGAGTGGCACCCGGTGTGGTCTTCTGATGCTGTTTCCCATCTGCTTCAAGGTTCGATGTGTTGTGCATTCAGAGATGGTATTCTGCATACCTTGGATGTAACGAGTGCTTATTTGAGTTATTGTTGCCTTTCTATCATCTGGAACCAGTCTGCCCATTCTCCTCTGACATCATCAAGGCATTTTCCTCCACACAACTGCCGCTCACTGGATATTTTCTCTTTTTCCCACCATTCTCTGTAAACCCAAGAGAGGGTTATGTGTGAAAATCCTAGTAGATCAGCAGTTTTTAAAATACTCAGACCAGCCTGTCTGGCACCAACAACCATGCCACGTTCAAAGTCACTTAAAGCGGAGTTCCACCCTGGATTTTTTTTTTTTTTTTTTAATACCCCCGGGACAGTCAGGGCTAGTGCATTCCACAATGGCTAGCCTCTGATCTGTCCCGGGTTGCACTTACCTGCAAGACGAAATACTTACCTTGCAAACGTCTTGTCCAGCGCTGCCATCTCAGGTGTGGGCAGCTTGAAGCCAGCGCGTCCTCTTCGGCGTCTTCTTCCGCCTTCTTTGGTCCCACGATGCTCTGCGCCGGCCCCGACGTCACTTCCGGGTCGCGCGCGTCATCCCTCCACAGCTTCTGGGCATGCCCAGAAGCTGTTTAGAAGGGGATGACGCGCGCGACCCGGAACTGACGTCGGGGCCGGTGCAGGCGCAATGATTCCTGGGAGCGATGACGTTCAGCTCCCAGGAATCATTGCAGAGCCAGGAAGTGACGACGGGCCGCGGCCGAGGAAGGAGGAAGAAGGAAGTAAGGTAAGTATATTTTCTTCGCTACGAGGTAAGTAAAAAAAAAAATAATATGCGATTATCCATTTCTTTTTCAGGTGACCCGGAGCGAGAAGATGGAGGTAAGTATAAAAATAGGGTGGAACTCCACTTTAAATCCCCTTTCTTCCCCTATTCTGAAGCTCGGTTTGAACTTCAGCAAGTCATCTTCACCGCGTCTAGATACTTAAATGCATTGAGTTGCTGCCATGTGATTGGATGATTAGCAATTTGTGTTACCAAGCAATTGAACGGGTGTACCTAATAACGTGGCTGGTGAGTGTATTCATTTTTTTTAATCGATTCGTATTTTTGTAAGTTCTGTTATTCTTTTGGTACTTAGGAAGGAAGATTAGCTATATTCGCTTAGAACATGTTCATTCGTTTTTTCGGTGGATTTGTCATTCTATATCATGAAAATATTCAGAATTATTTGTTTTTTTCAGACACAACTGAATTAATACAGTTAGGCCCCAAATTTTTCAAACCTAAGAATTGCATTGGACTGTGGAACTGACTGACAATTACAACGTTACTTTAACCACTGCTCTCACACTTTGAATGACAATTGCGCGGTGATGCTACACTGTACCTATATGAAATTATCATTTTTTTCACACAAATAGAGCTTTCTTTTGGTGGTATTTAATCACCGCAGGGTTTTTTATTTCTTACAAAAAAAAAGAAAAAAAACAGAAAATTTTGAAAAAAAAAAGTTTTTATTTTTTGTGAGTACATTTTGAAAATAAAATAATTTTTCTCCACTGATGTGCGCTTATGAGGCGGCACTTATGGGCACTGATGAGGAGGTACCAATATGCCGCACTGATAGGTGGCACTGATGAACACTGATGGGCAGCACAGATGAGCATGCACTTATGGGCACTGACTGGCAGCACTATGGGCACTGATGGTGGACACTGATTGGCACTGTTTTTTACGTTTCTGTAATCAGGGCACTGATGATTAACCACTTTACCACCGGAGGATTTTGCTGTCTTCCGTCCAGGCCACTTTTTGCGATTCGGCGCTGTGCGAATTCAACTGACAATTGCGCGGTCGTGCGACGCCATACCCAAACGAAATTTACGTCCTTTTTTTCCCACAAACAGAGCTTTCTTTTGGTGGTATTTGATCACCTGTGCGATTTTTACTTGTTGCGCTATAAACAAAAAAAGAGCGTTTATTTTGAAAAAATAACAATATTTTTAACATTTTTTTTATATGAAATTCCCCCCAAAAAAGATGTAAAAACCAATTTTTTTAAAAATTTTTGGCCAATTTGTTTTCTGCTACCTATGTTTGGTAAAAAAAATCGCAATAAGCGTATTTTGATTGGTTTGCGCAAAAGTTATTGCGTTTACTAACAAAGGGAAAGATTTCTGTCATCTTTGGTGTTTTTTTTTTAACGCGTAATGGCGGCGATCTGCGTTTTTTTTTTTTTGTGGGACTGCGACATTGCGGCGGACAGATCGGACCCTTGACTGACATTTTTGACACTTTTGGGGGTACCAGTGACATTACTGCAGTAATCAGTGCTATATATATGCACTGTTACTGTAAAAATGACACTGGCAGGGAAGGGGTTAATTTTATTGGAGAGGGAGGGGTTAATGTATGCCTGGTGCTTACTGACGTGTAGGGGGGGAGGTGACTGAGTCATGGACAGATCGGATGTCCAGCTATGCTGAACAGTCCGATCTGTCACTCCCTGTCACTATGGAGATCCGCCCGCTGTGTTTACACACAGCGGGCGGATCTCCAGACTCGATCCCCGACGATCGGGTAAGAGCAGCGGCGATCGCCGCTGCTCCTCCCCTGGCCCGACTCCCGCTGTGAATGAAAACAGCGGGAGCGAGCCTCCGGCGGCGCGCAAGCGCCGCCCAGAAGGGGGAGTGTCTGACGACGTAGTACTACGTCGTCAGACGATAACGAGCCACTCTGCCGCAGTAATATTACTGTGAGCAGTCGTAAAGTGGTTAAGGATAATCGAACTTTTGAAAAGTTCGGTTCGGCCAGAACATCCGAACTTCCCGAACTTCGGCCCGGATTTCAGAACCCCTTTGAAATCAATGGCACCCGAACTTCGGTAATCAAAAAACACAATTTTTAAGCCCTAAAACCCAATAAATGCCCCTAAAAAGTGCCTAGGGTTCTGGGTCATGCCCCATTAACTATTAATCACACAAAAAGTTCTTAAAAATTGTCATTCTTGATAAAAAAGCCGATTATTGAAAAATTAAAAAAAAAAAAGAGATTTTTTGATTTTTACTTTGGATTTAGTATCTGGGGGGTCTAAAAAGTGTACATGTAAAGTTTCAGCTCTGTAGCATGTCCAGAACCATAAAAAAAAAAAGATCATTTGTATTAGAAAACTTTCAGCACAGGAGGTTGGCTTCGCTGCTGTAACACCTTGCCGGTTTAATAGCAGGCATTTTTTTGGGTTCTTTGCAGTCAGGAAAAACATCTGAACTTGTGTATAGTGGTACTGTGCACAAGTTCTGATGTTTTGCCTGCCTCCAAAAACCCCCAAAAAATGCCAGCAAAAATACACCTGGGCATTTTTTTTTTTTTATTTTTTTTTGACGCTAGCGTTTTTTTTGGCATTTTTTGGGGTTCTTTTGAGGCAGGCAAAACATCTGAACTTGTGTATAGTGGTGTATATACACACATCCATATATTTTATATACACACCTAGAGGTATGATAGTAGCAGAAGTCAGGAGGAGGTCAGGAGTGTGTAATTCATAGAGTGCAGAGGTAAGGTGTATGTAACCTACATAAAAATCATCATCATTTTCCAACACGCTTACTAGCTAGCTTGCAAAAAGCAAATTGACCCTAACAATTCACGTAAGAAAAACAAAAAAAAAAACACATATGCTAATGTAGCAGCCGCCTAGATAGTTGCTAGAGACTGAGAGTATAGTTTTGGATCTTTTCTGCTTACCAGAAAGATTGCCAGGTAAATCTTTGTTTTCTGCCTACCAGAGAGCAGGATCTGTTAGTGGGCTTGTGGACGTGGAATCGACACGGAGACCTGTGTTCCTAAATGGGAGGAACACAGGAGCTCTGTGTTCATTCCAGAGAGAACAACGGTCTGCTGTGTTCACAACAGCAGACCGTCATTGTCTCTCCATGGGGATTGATCGTGGGTGCCTGGTGGGAATCGGGGCTGGCAGCCCCATGGATCGGCTTCCCTGCTGCCTAATGGGGGCACGCGCCCCTGCGAACTGACATACTTATACGTCAGTTAAAAAAGACACAGGGACACATTGGATTCCCAGCAAGAGCACAATGGCAGCTGAAGGCGTCCAATGTGTCCCCACATATGTAACTTACGTGCAACACCCATGCGCATATAACAGAGATACCCACTGTATACACAAACACCCCTCTGCAGACATTTTTAGTTCCCCCAAGTCCTTGCACCTGCCATCGGAGACCGGATAGGGCAGCTCAAACGCCCCATCGTTCCACTTTGCCCTTGTACAGCTTTTCTTCCTCCTTTTGGTAGGCACAGCTTTGCCTCCTCTTCCCTATCTTCGCTCTCACTCTCCCCCCAATGACTGCCGGTATTTGCAGCGTTCCAGGCTCAGAGAAATGTCTTCCAGGCTGCGCTTTGTTTACATCTCTGGCATAAAAATTCTGTAGATATAAGCTATCTGGTAATGACCCAGCAACCAGAGCTAAATTCCAGTATTCCCAGACCATTTGCAGTGAGTTCCCAGCTATGCAGTACGCTCATATATGATGTTGCCAAAATGGTTTGAGGCCTAACCTTAACAAAGTCCGCTGCCTTTAGATGCTACATTACATATTAAAGGTATTTTTATATAGTGACAACTGTTTTACACAGCGCTTTACATGTCATACATTTACACCGTCCCTGTCCTCAAGGAGCTTATGGTACTTTTCCACTGCAAGTACCAGCTCAGCTTGACTCAGCCCTGCTTGGCTTTGTTTGGTTTTCTTTTCCACTAAAGTAAAGGGGGGGGGGGATAACAATGATTCTCTGACCAAGCAGTGGCTAGTAGTGACAAACAGTCAAGGCTGCATGCAAAGGATTGTGGGATATGGTACCGGTACGGCCCTCTTGGAACCACAACTGAGGTGGTACTGTTTAAGCGAGCCGTACCGTTCGGTTCCATGTAGTGGAAAAGCGCCGCCGTACCGCACCAAACCGTTCCAACATCGTACCATGCGGTACCCGCAGTGGAAAAGCGCAAAAGCGAGCCGAACCGTTCGGGTCCATGCAGTGGAAAAGCGCCATTACAATCTTAGGTCCCGAACTCACAAGTGCAGACATACTAGGGCCGATTTAGCCAGGGGCCAATTAACCTACCAGCATGTCTTTGAAGTGTGGGAGGAAAACCATGCATGCAAACTCCAAACAGGTTGTCTTGGTTCGGTTTTGAACAAAGGCAAGACAGGAGTTCTAGCCATTAAGTCACTGTGCTGCATGCCAAGGTACATTCATAATTAAAGGTCACTAAAGTCAGCTCACTAGAGCTACACATCAGGATACGTTCATATTGGATGTCGCAGAAATGTTTCGCGATCTAACCTTATTAGGGTCAGCTGCCTACCTCCATTACGGTCAGCTGCCTTTAGAAGCTGCCTGTCAGGACTTTGTCACTGGATGACTAAATACAGTAGTCAAAGCCACCATAGACAATTACTTGTTGGATAAGTAGCCAGGGTGCTCAACTAGCTGGGGTCACTTCCAACAAAGACCAAAAAACTCAAAGCATAACCAGCACGCCAGATGAAGTAACAAATATGGACATTTATGGTATTATTGATAAATTAGGTTATTTTTTACTTGATATGGTGTCCAGGTAATCTGAATTTTTGTCTTGGGTAGTCTGGCAGGGCCATCCATCCATTTGTCACCTTAGCACCTACCTTGATAAGGTTTTTTTATGCTGTAAGGAGCATACTGGATTAAATCGATTTTTATTGAATTCCCACAAAGGTTAAACTAAACTAGGAAACCGGAAGAACACCTGGTAGTATTTAGATCTGAATATTGTTTAGATCTGTTGAAATGTGTTTAAATTCAAAGGCATGATCTACAGTAATTGTTAGGGGTTCTGTCAAGGTTACCTGATCTGAGGCCGAGGTGCTGAGAGGGCTCCCCTTGCGGCTCAGTGCGGCACAACCCTGGAGATGGTACAAGGGTGTGGCGCCCCAAGTGGCACGGGTTACCAGCTGCAGGCAGGTAGGTAGAACCAGAGCAATCCGAGAGCGAACTGGAACAGGCTGGAATCGCAGCAGGGTATGAGTCTTCAAGGCTCTGAAGCAGCCGGGCTACCTTGTGCCAAGGAATAGTCTCTAGTAGCGGAAACCGTGGTACAAGCCGAGGTCATGCACAGGAGACAACCAGAATAGCCGAGGTCTTGAAGCAAGCCAGGGTCATACACAGTAGGTAACGGAAGCAAGGTCAGTGGGAGAAGCCAAGGGTCAAACCAGGAGCAGGAGATCAAACGGAATCAGGAACAAGCCAAGTCACAACAGGAAATCCAAACAGGAAACAGGAAGCACAGGAAACACAGGAAGCTGAGAGGTAATCCAGCAATGAGTCTGATCCTATGGCCACCTTTTATAGGCCATTTCCCTGACAGGCCAGCAGAGGGCTGTGTCAGTTGAGTCATGAGCATCCATTTCTATTACTGGCAATGTTGCCAGTTCTCCTATGGCCATTTCCCTGACAGGCCAGCAGAGGGCTGTGTCAGTTGAGTCAGGAGCGTCCATTTCTATTACTGGCAATGTTGCCAGTTCTCCTATGGCCATTTCCCTGACAGTGCCCCCCCCCCGAGGGGCAGCCTCCGGATGCCCAGACGGGCCAGTCTCTCTGAGTGTCTGTTGTGGAACTCCCGCATCAGTCTAGGAGCGTGTACATTATTTGCAGGCTCCCAGGAATTTTCCTCTGCAGAATACCCCTTCCACTTGATGAGGTACTGGGTTTGTCTACCCCTCTTTCTGCAGTCCATTATGGCCTCCACTTCATACTCTGCTTCACCCTCCACCAGGACTGGAGGAGGGGGTAATTCATGCCTACCAGAAAAAGGGCTGGGTACAACTGGTTTTAGCAGAGATACATGAAATACTGGGTGAATTTTGTAGGAGTTGGGTAAAACCAGTTCGAAAGCCACAGGGTTGACCTCCCTTTTGATCTCAAAGGGTCCAACGAATCTTGGACCCAGTTTTCGGGATGGGCAGGAAAGTTTCAGATTAGCTGAGGAAAGCCACACTTTGTCCCCTCTTTTAAAGGTAGGTTCATTTCTTTTCTTTTTATCATAGAACCTCTTGTAATCCGTTTGTGCTTTCTGGACGGCCTCCTGAAGGAATAAGTAGTTCGTCTGAATAGAATTAATCCGGTCTTGGACTGCAGGGACAGATGCTTCCGGAAGGGTATTGGGCAAAAAGGAGGGATGGAACCCATAATTCGCACAAAATGGGGACTGGTTAGTGGAGGCATGTACCGAATTATTGTATGCAAACTCCGCACATGGGAGAAGGGATATCCAGTCATTTTGGGCAAAAGTACAGAAACAACGAAGATACTGTTCTAGCGTCTGTTTGTTCTTTCTGTCTGGCCATTGCTTTGGGGATGGTAAGCGGAAGAAAGACATATTTTAATGGACAAGGTCTTACAAAGATCCTTCCAGAATCTGGAGGTGAACTGTACTCCTCTATCGGAAACAATATTATCCGGAAGCCCATGTAGTCTGATTACTTCCTTGATGAATATTTTTGCTGTTTCTGGGGCTGATGGAGTGCCGGTCATGGGCAGGAAGTGGGCCATTTTGGTCAGACGATCCACTACCACCAAGATGGTAGTAAAACCCCCAGATGAAGGTAAGTCAACAATAAAGTCCAATGAGATCATCTTCCAGGGTTGCTCAGGGATGGGTAGAGGCCTTAACAGACCCCAGGACTTGGTGTTGGACCCCTTGTTGCGCTGACAGACAACGCAGGAGCTAACATAAGACTGGCAATCCTTCCTTAAACTGGGCCACCAGAAGGAGCGTTGGATAAGCTCAAGGGTCTTTCGTACACCAAAATGTCCGGCCAGCTGATGGTCATGGAAAGTCTTTAGAACTTGGAGCCTGACTGGTTGGGGAATGAAAACTTTGTCCTGGTGCCAAAGGAACCCGTCTCGACTCTCCAAGGGGGGTATTTCTGTGTCCGCATACTGGGTGGATGCCTGTTTAATTGAGGATTTTAATTCTGGCTGGATCAGGAAAAAATGTTGTGCTGACAGAATGGTACTTGGTTCCACAGACTCGGGGGCATCAGGGAACATTCGGGAGAGGGCGTCTGCTTTCCCGTTCTTGGAGCCTGGTCGGTAAGTTATGTGGAAATTAAATCTTGAGAAAAATAAAGCCCACCGGGCCTGTCGTGGTCTCAGACGTTTAGCGGCCCTCAGGTATTCTAAATTTTTATGATCAGTGAAGATCAAAATTGGGTGGGCGGCACCTTCCAATAAATATCTCCACTCCTCCAAGGCGGTTTTAATGGCCAACAGTTCTCGGTCACCCACATCGTAATTTCTCTCTGAGGGGCTCATCTTTTGAGAGAAAAAGGCAATAGGGTGAAGTAGGGCCTTAGGTCCTTGGCGCTGAGACAAGATGGCTCCTGTGGCTATTTCTGAGGCGTCTACCTCTAACACAAAGGGTAAAGCCGGATCTGGGTGCTGTAAGACTGGTGCAGAGGTGAACAGTCCTTTGAGTTTGTCAAATGCTGCCTGAGCTTCTGGGGACCATTTGAATCTGGTCTGCTGGCGAGTCAACTGCGTAATCGGTGAAATGATAGCTGAAAAGTCTTTTACAAATCTTCTGTAAAAATTAGCAAATCCTATGAATCGTTGAACACCCTTCTTGTCTGAAGGGGCTGGCCATTCAAGGATAGCTTTCACCTTTTGTGGGTCCATTGCGATTCCCTTGGTAGATATGATAAGACCCAGGAATTGGATGGAAGTCTTTTCAAATTCGCACTTTTCTGCTTTAATGTATAAACCGTGCTTCCTCAGAGTCGCAAGGACTTTTTTCACGTGAGCTCTGTGGAGATCCAGGGTAGCAGAGAAGATGAGGATGTCATCTAGGTAAACGATTACGAAATAGTCCAAAAAATCCCGGAAAATATCGTTTACGAAGTGCTGGAATGTGGCTGGGGCGTTACATAATCCGAATGGCATAACTAAATATTCAAAATGTCCAAACCGGGTCCTGAAAGCCGTTTTCCATTCGTCCCCCTCCCGGATACGAACAAGATTGTAAGCTCCCCGTAGATCAAGTTTAGTAAAGATCTGGGCAGTTCGGAACCTTTGGAAAAGTTCAGGGATGAGTGGAAGTGGGTATCGGTTTTTAATCGTAATTTTGTTAAGTTCCCTGTAATCCACACATGGCCTTAGTGAACCATCTTTCTTCCCGACAAAAAAAATTCCAGCTCCAGCGGGGGAGGAAGAAGGGCGGATGAATCCCTTTTCAAGGTTCTCATTAATATACAGTCGTAAAGTTTCTAGCTCAACCTCAGATAACGGAAATATACGTCCGAAAGGAATCTCGGCACCAGGAAGCAGTTCAATGGGGCAGTCGTAAGGCCGATGAGGTGGGAGAACATTGGCCGCCTTCTCATCAAAAACATCCAAAAACTCGTGATAGACTGTAGGTATAGCCTGACCGACATCTGGAATTGATTGGATGGTTGAACAACTGGCGGGACTGCTAACCCCAGGAACGAAGCAGTGTTGCAGGCAGTAGGAAGAGTTAAAGGAAATCTCCTTCTTGGCCCAGTTAATCTGTGGATTATGGGCTTGCAACCAGGGAATTCCCAGGATGATGGGGAACATGGGAGAGCAAAGGATGTCAAAACAAATGAATTCCTGGTGGCCAGAGTTTGTTATTGTGAGGATGGGCTTGGTTTCCTGGGTGACAAGTCCAGAACTGGGCAAGGAACCATCGGCCAGATGTACCTCAAGTCGCTGACGTTTATTGCAGAGGGGTACACGGAGTCTTCTTGCCAAAGTCAAGTCCATAAAACAGCTGCAAGCCCCCGAATCAACTATGGCTAGGAGCCGGACCTCCTCTTCCGCCACCTGTAGTGAGACAGGAAGAACGAGATGAGATGGAAAAGATCCGGAAACTTGGAAGTAAGGGCTTTGTGGGAGGAACTTACGGGGTCTCACGGGGCAGTTTCGTAGGAAGTGTCCAGACCCTCCGCAGTAGAGACAAAGATTGGCGTGTCGGCGGCGTTGTCTTTCATCTGCACTTAGTGAAGAACGCACTTGGCCGATCTGCATTGGTTCATCCTCTGCATGGGTAGCGGGGAAAGGTGCTGGTGTTGGAGTGAAGTGGTAAGGGGCCCTAGGCAACATCCAGGTTGGGCGAGAAGTCTGTGAGCGCTCAAACCGACGCTCCCGGAGGCGCCTATCGAGCTGGATAGTAAGTTGAATCAGTCCCTCTAGAGTAGTGGGAGTCTCTACCCTGGCCAACTCATCCTTAAGAGATTCGGATAATCCCAGACGGTATTGGTACCTGAGGGCCGCCTCATTCCAGCACGTATCAGTGGACCACTTGCGGAACTCTACTGTGTAATCTTCGGCGGGGCGTTTTCCCTGCTGGAGGGAATGCAAGGTAGCCTCAGCCGTAGCCACACGCTGAGGATCATCATAAAGTTGGGCCATTAGATCAAAGAAGGTATCAATAGAATTGAGAGCAGGGTCCTTTTGCTCCAGCAGGCCATGGGCCCAGGCCTGTGGCTCCTCCAACAGTAATGAAATCACAAACCCAACCTTTACAGTCTCTGAAGTGAAAGTCCTAGGCTGGAGGGCCAGGTATAGTTGGCATGCGTTTCTGAAGGCCCTGAATTTCTTCCGTTCACCAGAGAAGCGTTCAGGTATTGGCACCCGTGGCTCAGGGGGAGGAACCATCATAGTGTGGGAGGAAACTGGCTGTCCCGGTAGGGATGGAGCAGAAACTGTGCTGGTGGATGAAGGACTGGGATCCGCAGGAGCAGGAGAAGTTGTCAGATGTTGCAGTCGACCTTCCAGTTGGAAGTATCCCTCCTGCAGACGCTGTACTGCCTGGGTAAGGGCAGTGACCTGCTGGCATAGAGCCACGAGTGGGGAAGCACCTCTGTCGGCCTCTGACATGGCTGGATTATACTGTCAAGGTTACCTGATCTGAGGCCGAGGTGCTGAGAGGGCTCCCCTTGCGGCTCAGTGCGGCACAACCCTGGAGATGGTACAAGGGTGTGGCGCCCCAAGTGGCACGGGTTACCAGCTGCAGGCAGGTAGGTAGAACCAGAGCAATCCGAGAGCGAACTGGAACAGGCTGGAATCGCAGCAGGGTATGAGTCTTCAAGGCTCTGAAGCAGCCGGGCTACCTTGTGCCAAGGAATAGTCTCTAGTAGCGGAAACCGTGGTACAAGCCGAGGTCATGCACAGGAGACAACCAGAATAGCCGAGGTCTTGAAGCAAGCCAGGGTCATACACAGTAGGTAACGGAAGCAAGGTCAGTGGGAGAAGCCAAGGGTCAAACCAGGAGCAGGAGATCAAACGGAATCAGGAACAAGCCAAGTCACAACAGGAAATCCAAACAGGAAACAGGAAGCACAGGAAACACAGGAAGCTGAGAGGTAATCCAGCAATGAGTCTGATCCTATGGCCACCTTTTATAGGCCATTTCCCTGACAGGCCAGCAGAGGGCTGTGTCAGTTGAGTCATGAGCATCCATTTCTATTACTGGCAATGTTGCCAGTTCTCCTATGGCCATTTCCCTGACAGGCCAGCAGAGGGCTGTGTCAGTTGAGTCAGGAGCGTCCATTTCTATTACTGGCAATGTTGCCAGTTCTCCTATGGCCATTTCCCTGACAGGTTCCGTGGGCAATAAGCAATTTCCACCACTGAAATCAATGATCTTTTTAGCGATCTGTAAGGGGGAGATTATTCCCACTGACCACCAGTGTAAGGCGCATTTTTCCCACTGGACATCAGGCTAATGTAAAGTGAGCTGTAGATATATTTACTAGCAGGGATTCCCTGAGATTGGAAAGGTTATTTCAAGGAGAGAAAAGTTGATCTAGTTACATACCCAGGGCAGAACATCACAGGTCTTCTTTAAATTGACTTTAATTTAAAGAATAAACAGACTGTAATTAAACCTTATTATTAACCAGTCTCATAACCCATAATTTACTGTCTTGCAGAGCTGCATCTAGCACTGAAATATTTAGCATATGTTCGTTCGGGCACATCGCATTGTGACCCACGCTGCTCCCTGTGGTTACATCTTCTGGACACTGTCATTAGTGTTTTCTACAGGGCTGGGCTGCCCTTCCCATCAATCATAGGCCCTCCAGGGCTGGGCTGCCCTTCCCAACAATCATTGGCCCTTCAGGGCTGGGCTTCCCTTCCCTTCAATCATAGATCCTCCAGGGCTGGGCGGCCCTTCCCATCAATCATTGGCCCTCCAGGGCTGGGCTGCCCTTCCCAACAATCATAGACCCTCCAGGGCTGGGCGGCCCTTCCCACCAGTCATTGGCCCTCCAGGGTTGGGCTTCCCTTCCCTTCAATCATAGGCCCGGCTAGGCTGCCCTTCCCACCAATCATTGGCCTTCCAGGGTTAGGCTTCCCTTCCCGCCAATTATTGGCCCCCAAGGGCTAGGCTGCCTAATCACCAATAATTTGCCCTCCAGGGCTGGGCTGCCCTTCCCACCAGTCATTGGCCCTTCAGGGCTGGGCTGCCCTTCCCACCAGTCATTGGCCCTTCAGAGCTGGGCTGCCCTTCCCACCAGTCATTGGCCCTTCAGGACTGGGCTGCCCTTCCCACCAGTCATTGGCCCTTCAGGACTGGGCTGCCCTTCCCACCAGTCATTGGCCCTTCAGGGCTGGGCTGCCCTGCCCACCAGTCATTGGCCCTTCAGGGCTGGGCTGCCCTTCCCACCAGTCATTGGCCCTTCAGGGCTGGGCTGCCCTTCCCAGCAATCATTGGCCCTTCAGGGCTGGGCTGACCTTTTCTAAAAATCATTCTTCCTTCAGGGCTGGGCTGACCTTTTCTACCACTTATTATTCCTTCAGGACTGGGATGCTCTTTACATCAATCCTTGGCTTTACAGGTTTGGACTGCCCTTTCCACCAATGCTCTTGGCCTTTCAGAGCTGAGCTGCCCTTCCCACCAACCATGCCTTTAAAATATTGTTCCTTTTTAAATATAATTGGGTTCTTTAAATATAATAGATGATACCAACGTTCTAAATGTTGGAGAAGGTGGGCCAAGTCCAGACTTTCTGTGTAAAATAAAAGATTTACTTATGAAAATTATGGCTTTCTAAAATTGAAGGCTTTACATTTAAAGGGTCAAAAATCAAAACGCCTGTATGTGAAGGTGGTGATAAAAGCACAAACCCAACTGACCGACCACATACCATGTGTGACAGACCACATACCATACTATGTAGAGTTTATGTATGTATAATGTTCTCTCATTCCTAGATCCGTCCTCTGTGCTACCTCAGATCAATGAGGCTGAGCAGGAGCTGGATCCAGACGTTGGTCCCTCATCCCTCCGGGTCCCAGGACAGCCACATGTCTTCCTCTCCAAAACCGTAAGGCGAAATTTATAATGCTCCTATTAATGAAACCTTTACATTTCAACTTACCGTCCTCCTTTCTCCAACATACTGTAACTTTAAGACCTATCTTGCTTCTTCCTCCATTATCTGATGACGCATACTGTTATATTACAGCTAACCGCTCCAGCACTTCTTCCTCCTCCACTCCAACAAGGCACAGAGTTAACTTTCTCATATACAGTTTATTGATCCAGCACTTCTTCCTGCATCACTATCAGACAAGACACACGTGTCACCTTTTACAGCTTACTGATCCAGCACTGCTTTCTTCTCTGTCTGATAAGGCATGCATTGTCATCTACACAGTATATACAGCTCACTAAGCCAGCATTGTTTCTTCCTCCACTATCTTATAAGATACATGATGTCACCTTATATACAGCTTTCTGGTCTAGCAGTGCTTCCTTCTCACTATCTTATAAGATGCATAGGGGTTGATTCACTAAAACTGGAGAGTGTAAAATCTGGTACAGCTGTACATGGTAGCCAATCCGCTTCTAACTTCAGCTTGTTCAATTAAGCTTTGGAAAAAAAAAAACTGGAAGCTGATTGGTTTCTTTGCAGAGCTGCACCAGATTTTGCACACTCCAATTTTAGTAAATCAACCCCATGGTGTCCCCTTTTACACAGCTTACTGATCCAGCACTGCTTTCTTCTTTACTATTCAACAAGGCATGCATTGTCCTCTTACTGTATATACAGCTCACTGGTCCAGCACTGCTTTCTCCTCCACTATCTTCTAAGATACATGCATTCACTGTATATACAGCTCACTGATCCAGCACTAACCCACTATGTGACAACGCACAGATTGTCATCTTATATACAGCTTGCCGGTCCAGCACTGCTTTCTCCTTCACTATCTGACCAGACGCAAAAGGGGGAGATTTACTAAAACTGGTGCACACCGAATCTGTTACAGCTGTACATGGTAACCAATCGGCTGCTAACTTCAGCTTGTTCAATTAAGCATTGACACTGAAACTTACAAACAAGAAGAGTGCACACTACAATCAAGTTTTCTCTATCGCTCATTGACAGACGTAGTCCTCGGTGATACACCACCTTCGGGTTATGTTGCCTCCACAGGAGCAGGACTAGACAGGAAATAAAAATGCTCTGGCCACACCCCTGGGGCAGTCCCCGAGGGTATATCCTCTCTCTCTCTCTCCGCCACAGCAAATCAGTTTTTTTCTGTCTAGTCAGGAGTAAGGACCTAGATACCTTGCTGGGATCTTCGGTCCTGGCAGGATTTTTTTCTTAAAAAGATTTTTTAGACAGCTTTTTTCTCCAGTGTTCCTGTGAGATCTTCAAGCAAGAAAGCTGAACTGGGCGACGGGCTGGATGTTGAGATCCGGTGGTCACCCCAGTTCAGCCTACGAGCGCGTGCAGGCCATAGCTCCGCGCTGGGTTGGCCGCGACATAGTCCCACTGGGGGACTGACCCCGCGAGTTAAACGTCTCGCTGAAACGCCAAGGACCATGAGTCACGGCGTCCGTATTGGTCGACAGCCCTCCCGCCCCGGTGGAGAGGGGTACTGTCAGGAGTTGGTGCCCGCCTGGTTCCAGTATGGTGAGTAGTATGTTCCCCCTTTTCCCCTGACGGGTCTTGTGGTGAACGCGGGCCCCTCTCTGTATGGTAAGATAGAGTCCCTCTCTATCCTATAACAGGGCACAGATCCCCCTACTTTGAGTGTGATTTTATGTGCAAAAAGCCAGGAGGCTTGGTTTGGGAGCTAACAATCTAATTGTATACATGTTAAAAAGATTGTAATCAGTGGCAGTATGGGAATCTTACTGTGATAATAATAAGTACCTACCAGTCAAAAGCCACGGACATGTAGACTGCCTTCCTAGTCAAATCTCCAGCAATAGCAGGCCTTCCGAATGGCCATGCGGTCCGCCAGGGCCGGTACCGCCAACCACGCCAAATCCCCATGCAGAGAAGGTGTTGTGTGCTCTGCAGCACGCCGCTATTCGGTACAGGCCGCCGCCATTTTTTTTGCTGGATCGCACGAGCCGCCATTTTGGCGTAGCCTCGTGTCTCCAGCATGGGGGCGGCCATGTTTGAGGTGATCCAAACACCTCGGGGAGCTAGGGGAGGCGCCGGAAGGCGTGCAGAGGGGCGGAGCCGCCTCCTTTCTACCTGGGCAGCCAGCCAAAAGACTTCCTGTTTGTGAACACAGCGCTGTAACCTGTTGCAGTTAACTCTGAGCATCAAGTGGTGAGCCTGGGGGTCTATCTCTCTCTCTCTCGATCGATAGGGATCCCTAGCAGGTAACACTAAGGGGCTTTTGTGGCGCTGGGGGTCTGGAAAAAAAAAAAAGTTTATTTTTATTTATTTAAAATTGAATTGTATTATCCGGGAAGTTACTGGAATAATCATGGACCCTGCCACACAAATACCCCCACCTGTTTCCCTCGAGGGGGCCACGGGACCCGCCGGTGCACAGAGTATGGATGCATTTACAGCAGTTTTGGAGTCTTTGGTGGCTCGGGTGGAGGCAGCCTGTCAGGGACGAGGGTCAAGGAAGCGACCCCCGCCTACCCCTATATTATCTGACACCTCTGACTCAGATTCAGAGATGGTCACTGCAGCTGCAGGTCCCTCTGCAAGGGCTGTTACCTCAGGTAAAGCTCCCTCAGACAGTGAGGAGGACGTTCCTTCTCCCGCTATAATTCAGGAAGAAGCATTGGTGGACGCACTAGTTGTGGCAGTGCGGGAAACCTTAAGACTTGAGGTTTTACAGGCAGAGGCAACTGAAACAGAGATTCCCTTTGGTACTAACAAACCCATTAAAACGATGAAGGTTTTTCCTGTACCCAAGTGTTTTGGTAATAAAATTAAAGGAGAATGGGAGCATTCTAAGCGTACCTTTACGATTTCCAAGCGTATTGCTAGATGCTATCCATTTGAGGAATCCTTCATTAAGAAATGGACGGTACCACCAGTGGTGGATCCACCTATTTCCAGGCTGAATAAAGCCACGGTTATCCCAGTGGAGGACACTTCGTCCTTTAAGGATCCGGTGGATCGAAAGATGGAAGCGGAGTCCCGCACTATCTTTTCTCTGATAGGGTCCGCATTTAGACCAGTAATTGTTATTGGTCTAGTTTCCCAGACACTAATGGAATGGGCGAGATTGGTACGCCAAGACCTAAGGGGAAAAGATATCCCCCAGGGAACATCTGATTTGATGGAACAGATTATACAAGGGCTACAGTTTGTCTGTGACGCAGCCTTGGATGCTACCCCCCCCTATTAGGGCATGCATCTATGTCAGCGGTAATCCTCAGACGTGTGCTGTGGTTAAAATGCTGGTCAGCTGACCTAGGTTCCAAAAAGACCTTGACGAATCTCCCCTTTCAGGGGAATCGCCTATTTGGGGCCACCCTAGATGAAATTATTAAGGACGCCACTGGGGGCAAGAGCACTTTTTTGCCACAGGCTGCTAAAGCTAAGGGACCTCGCAACAAGCGAGGACCTTTCTTAACCGCCCATAAAGGGTTCGTACGCCCGGCTGGAACAAGCGGGAAAGGCAAGACTCCTCCATGAGGGTTCAAGAAAGGCTGGTCGGACAAACAGAGGACCGACTCAGCCAAACCCGAAGCAAAGGATTATACAGCCTGAAGGTGCGCCCCCACCCGGGTTGAGGGTGGGGGGACGTTCTCACTGGTATTCAGGACATTAGATCGAGCATCGACTACTACTACCGGTGCGATTCTTCCCTTCCAACATTTAAGTACTACAGGGAGCGGTAGTCACCGTTCCCTGAATAGATCTTTTCCTTTACCTTTTCCTAAGATTAGTCTCTATTCCCCACAGGAATCGGATCTGGTTGACCAGACAGACCAAGAAGCCTCTAGCCGGGTGACTTCGGTCCCTGAGGTTCAACCAGAAAAGATCACCCTTCCTGATAGGAATCAGGTATCTGATAAATGTGTGGGAACAGAAAACGACCAGACTTTCTCGGATGGTCGGGGCCAGATAGCTCTAGGGACGCCTGGTTCAGATCCAGTCAGCGCCAGTGATCCTAGAAATTCTAGGCTGGCCTCGTCAAGCCGGCCTGGCCGACTTGGACATGCTAGTCGCAGACGTTCCGTGGGAACTTCGTCTCAGGGAGTGTCTGTGGTCTCAAGGACCAATTTACCATCGTGCTTTACAGTCGCTGGTTTTAATGGCCTGGCCATTGAGACCCAAGTACTGAAGGACAGAGGGTTGTCAGCTTCAGTCATTCCTACCCTTATTAAAGCAAGGAAAGCGACTTCCAGCAAGGTCTATTATCACACATGGAAGACTTGCGTGGTGCGAATCTTTAGGATTTCCTCCACGTACCTATTCGGTGACTCGAATATTGGCTTTTTTGCAAAAAGGGGTTGAGCAGAAACTAGCCTTGAGCACCATCAAGGGTCAAGTTTCAGCATTAGCAATCTTCTTTCAGAAACCTTTAGCTACCAAGTCCTTGGTGCGGAATTTCATCCAGGGGGTGCGGCACCTGGCTCCACCAGTCCGCGCGCCCTTACCGCCCTGGGATCTTAATTTAGTTTTGTCGGTTCTACAGAAACCTCCCTTTGAAAACATCAGGGAGATTCCCTTGCTTACTTTATCCCAGAAGGTGGCCTTCTTGGTGGCTATCACTTCTGCTCGCAGGGTGTCAGAACTGGCTGCATTATCATGCCAGTCCCCATACCTAGTGATTCATAGGGATAAGGTAGTACTTCATCCTAAGCCATCCTTTCTTCCTAAGGTGGTTTCAGATTTTCATCTGAATGAAGATATTGTACTACCTTCCTTGTGTCCTCAGCCCAATCATCATCGGGAACATGCGTTGCATTCCTTGGATGTGGTTCGGGCAATCAGGGTATACCTGAAAGCTACGGAATCATTCCGTAAGATGGATTCACTTTTTGTGATCACGGATGGCCCCAGAAAGGGGTTGCCTGCATCTGCCGCGACCATTGCCAAATGGATTAGACAGACGGTGGTACAGGCTTATTCTATTAAGGGTCAGAGTCCTCCGTTCCCTGTTAGGGCGCACTCCACTCGAGCGCTCAGTACTTCCTGGGCCTTTCGCCATCAGGCGTCAGTGGTCCAGGTATGTAAGGCGACCACCTGGTCGTCGGTACATACCTTTACAAAATTTTATAAAATTGATGTGATGGCATCGGCGGATGCCTCATTTGGCCGCAAGGTTTTGCAGGCCGCAATTTGAGGAGACCGGTGGTCTACCTCGAGGGTTTTTTTCTGTTTGAAAAATTTCTTTTTGTTGAGTCTCATCATTAAGGATGAGCATTGTAAACTTCTAGTTGGCACCGGTTGGGCCTTCTAGATTGGGATTTGATTTCCATTCTCCCACCCCTCATTTGTGATACTGCTCTGGGACGTCCCGAAGGTGCTGTATCACCGAGGACTACGTCTGTCAATGAGCGATAGAGAAAAATGGATTTTTGTAAAATCTTACCGTAAAATCCTTTTCTCTTAGCTCATTGACAGACGTAGTCCCCGCCCCTCTGTTTTTGAGTTGGGTTGGGTTAAATTCTCTAAGCACTGCTTTTGTGACATAACTGATTTGCTGTGGCGGAGAGAGAGAGGATATACCCTCGGGGACTGCCCCTGGGGTGTGGCCAGAGCATTTTTATTTCCTGTCTAGTCCTGCTCCTGTGGAGGCAACATAACCCGAAGGTGCTGTATCACCGAGGACTACGTCTGTCAATGAGCTAAGAGAAAAGGATTTTACGGTAAGATTTTACAAAAATCCATTTTTAAAGGCTTTAGTGCCGGTTCACACTAATGCGATCACAGACATCGCATATGATTCAGAGCGCACTGCTTCTAAAACCACTTGCAATGTCTGTGCCGGTGCGAATTCAGCCATACAGTTTGCTAATCTGGTGCAAATTCAGCCATACATTGCAATTGCAGTGAACACACACAGGACCCTTTTTTTGGTCCGCAGCAGAATCGGATCGCATGGTGGTTCACACCAGTGCGATCCGATTTCTGTGCGAACTGTCAGAGCGCACTGTAATATGCGATCTGATCTGGGGGTGTCGTTAACTTTGAATTGACACTCCCAGCGTATCGCATATGGCAGTGGGAACTGCCTGTGCTGCGGATGTGATGCAGGAACACGCAGTATATTCGCAGTGTTCCTGCATCGCAATAGTGTGAACTGGCACTTAAAGTGCATGTAAACCCTTTCATATACCCAGTGAAATGATTGGCCTCAGGTGATACACTGAGATGAGAAAAAATTCTCCTACATAAGCTTTACCTGTCTTATCTGGAGCTCTCTCTCCTCTACATCATCTGTTCAAAAGTCCATAATTTATAAAGCTTGTCTGAGAGTTCAGAAAAAAGAGGGTGGGGAGTGGCGATTGACCAATTATCGATAGCCAATATATCGAGGGCCGGTATGCACTTTCCCCGATCTATCGGAATCGGCCCCGGAGGTTACCGATATTGCCGATATTTCGGGAAAGTGCTTTTACCGGAGTTATGCCTGCAGCTAGATTCCTCACCCCGGTACCGGCGTCCATAGCCGACGGTCGGCTTTCTTGTAATGACAACCGATGCGGCTGAGAAGCTGGTCGGCTGTCCTTACAAGGAGCGGGAGGAGAGGGCCCCCTTCCGCGGCTCGCCCGGGTCTCCCATTCCACCAGGAGACCTGAACAACCAGCCTGCAAGGCCGCCGAAGACCCGATCAAAGCCGCGATCGGCTCTGATCAGGTCTCCATGTAAAAACCCGGAAGTGATGTCATGACATCACTTCCGGGTACTGGCGCCAGATTAAAAAAAAATGACAGCATTCAAAACAGCCAAACTTGGCTTTTGCATGCTTTTAAGTGCAGAGGAGAGCGTTGGGGCCTTTTAGACCCCCAGATCCCTCCACAAGAGTACCTATCAAGAAAAAAAAAAAAAATAATAATAATAATTTTTTAAATGTACAAAAATATCGGCCAACATCGGTAGATACCGACATGTGATGACCAAAATATCGGTATCGGCAGTAAAAAAATATCGGTCAATCACTAGTGGGGAGCTGAAGTTACACACACCCCTCCACACAGCCCACAGGAACAGAACTGAGGCTGTCAATTGGCTGGAGGTCCCTCTCCTGTCACCATTCTCTTGGTATCAGGAAAACTTGTCAGAAGTGACTCGTGCTGATAGCAGAGGAATTAGGCAGCAGAGGGAAATGACACTTTGTGCTCTGGATTGAGACCAGTACACACTATAGAGGTATATGCTTTTTTTCATATTTCATGCCTGAGGTGTACAGCCACTTTAATGTTAAAATCAAATGTAAATTGCCAACTCACAAAATTTAAATTAGAAAAAGCATGTACTCAACTCTCCCAGCATGGGCACACCTCTGTATTCACACTCGTAGTCCTAGATAGAAGTGCTCTCAGATGGAGGAATAGCTGCTGCCGGACGACAGACCAGAGCTCTGTACGCAGGCACAGTCTGTTGGAGGGGATCTCTTGGATGACGTCACATGCGGGCGGAGCAGTGGGCATGGCTACGCGTTTCAAAGGACTTCCTCCTTTGTCAAGCCTGATGGGCTTGCTAGGATGAGCTCTTCTTGTTTGTATGCTATTTGTAGATTCCATCTTGTAAGGAGCAGCACCAAAGGCAGCAAGAGATGTTTCATTACTCTTGATTCCAGTGCCTGAGCTAAGGATTTGTGGTTTGATCAACTTTTCGACGTGACCTGTTTTTTGATGGACTTGGTTTTTGTTTACGTTCCACAAGCTCTTTCATTTACATTTTTATAGTCCCAAGTATTCTGAGTGCCGGTTCACACTAGGGCGACCTGTGAGGCGACCTGGTCGCCTCACAGGTCTCCGCAGGTCGTCTCCCATAGGGAAGCTACGGACCCGTTCTAATAGGAGCGACACAAGTCGCTCCGACCTAGAAAAAGGGTCCGGAGCTTCTTTGCGGCGACCAGGAGGCGACCGCCATAGACTTCAATGTTATGAAGTCCGTGGCGGCCGCTCCGAGGTCGCGGCGCGCTGCTCGCACCGCGACCTCGGAGGTCGCCACCCGAAGTAGCGTCGCGGTAGTGTGAACCGGCGCTGAGTGTGCTAGAAAAAAAATTGTTTTTTTTCATGACAAAACCTTTAAGCTGATTGGTTACTATGCACAGCTCCAACAGATTCTGTGTGCTCCAGTTTTAGCAAATCTGCCCCATGCTGTCACCTTATACACAGATTCGTGATCCAGCACTGCTTCCTCCTCTACGTACTGCCAGCCTATGTAAGATTTCCTGATCCAGCAAGGCTGCTTCTTCCACTACTGTTCCAGAGTTCTAGACTCCTCCATTATCCTCCTCCATTATCTGACCTGTCATGGATTGCTACATTGCATATAGCTTATTGATTCAGCACTACTACTATATGGCAAAGTACGTACAGCATATACTTGGTGGAAAGAATGTATCCATGCTTAAAATAAATATTCTCTTCTGTACCTCCTATTTCTCTTCCTGAATCCTCTATCTGGGATCTCCAAACTATGGCCCTCCATCTGTTGGGGAACCACATGTCTCATTAGGCATTGTAAAACTCTGACATTCAGACATGATGGGAATTGTAGTTCCTGAACAACTGGAGGGCCATAGTTTGGAGACCCCTGCACATTTTCAACCAAGGTTCCTCAAGAAGTTAGTAGGGTTTCCTTAACCACTTAAGGCCCCGGAAGATTTTACCCCCTTACTGACCAGGGCCTATTTTGCGATTCGGCACTGCGTGACTTTAACGGACAATTGCGCGGTCGTGCGACGCTGTACCTAAACGAATTTGGCGTCCTTTTTTTCCCACAAACAGAGCTTTCTTTTGGTGGTATTTGATCACCTGTGCGATTTTTTTATTTTTTTTTGATCACGCGCTATAAACAAAAAAAGAGCGTCAATTTTGCAAAAAAAAATATTTTTCACATTTTTTTATATGAAATTCCCCCCAAAAAAATGTAAAAATCAAAATTTTTTAACATTGTAGGCCAATTTTTTTTTTTTACCATATGTTTGGTAAAAAAAATCGCAATAAGTGTATTTTGATTGGTTTGCGCAAAAGTTATTGCGTTTACTAACAAAGGGAAAGATTTTTGTCATTTTTGTTGTTTTTTTTTTTTAGCGCATAAGGGCGGCGATCTGCGTTGTTTTTTTTTGCGGGACTGCAAAATTGGGGCGGACAGATCAGACCCTTGACTGACATTTTTGACACTTTTGGGGGTACCAGTGACATTACTACAGTAATCCGTGCTATACATATGCACTGTTACTGTAAAAATGACACTGGCAGTGAAGGAGTTAACTGTATTGGAGAGGGAGGGGTTAAGTGTGTCCTAGAGGTGTGCTTCTAACTGTGATTGGCTGTGGCTTGATATGTAAGAACAGTGATCAACGGTCCTACATAGTAGAACCGTTTGATCATCATTCTTACACAGGGAGAACTGACAGGCAGCTTTGTTTACCCTAGCCGCCTGCCTTTCTCCCGCTGTCACGGACGATCACGAGTGCCCAGCGGACATCGGGTTCCGCCGGGCACACGTGTGGGGGGGTCCGTAACCGTGCGGGAGCGCGCCTCCGGCGGCGCGCGCTCGCTCCCGAAACCCTCACAGGCTAGCGACGTACCTCTACGTTACTCTGCCTGTGAGGGGCTGACTGCCGACGTAAATAGTCATGCGGCAGTCGGCAAGTGGTTAAGCTGCCCCTGATTTTACCTCCTATTTGATGGTGCCTGCATAGTTCTTGGGCCAAACCATTTGGCAGAGCCAACTGTCTGACACTGATCATCTTTTTAGCATTCTTCCCATTGGTCACTAATGTGAGGAACATTTTTCCCACTGACACCCAAATTAATTGGTTTTAACTGGGGTTCCCCAAGACCTTAGAATTATTTTAAGGGTTCCTCTGGGGTAAAAAGGTTGAGAAAGGAAAAACGTAGATTATAAACTCTTTGGACAGGACTCTGACTGCTGATAAATCTTGGTTTTTGCTTTTATATTTTGCTGTACAACTAAATGTTTTTTGTTGTAAATCTTTTTAAGCATGTGTATTATTTAACCTTGTTTGTAAAAGTTCTGTTTGAAGGAGGTAATAGAGCTATATAAATCCTTAGTAATGTATCTGTCACTGATCCCTGCCATGCGGTTGCTGTTATTTAGTTTTCCTTATCTGTAATACTGACACTGATTCCAATATGCCGTACCCTGTCATAGATGATCCGTGCTGAACAGTGCACTGTCTGCGGACACAAGACCAGATTTGGGAAGATGTCCTTGAAATGCCGGAACTGTCGGATTCTGATACATCCTGAATGCAGAGACTATTGCCCCAAGCAGTGTCCTCCGGCCTTACTGCCTGTTCAGAACACAGGCCTGAAAAAGGGGCAGGTAACCATACAGTTCTCCTCCTTGCCCCATAGCCTCGTAGAATTATGATTAAGTGCTGCACAAAATTGTAGAACCTTCCTCTTTAATTCACGTTCCTATCCCCCATTCTACTCCCTTTTTCTGTTTTTTTTTGTCTTCTACATTGTATTCTGTCATTTAGGTAATAAAAACTAGCTTTAGCTAATCAGGTTAACCACTTAAGCCCCGGAAGATTTACCCCCTTCCTGACCAGGGCCTATTTTGCGATTCGGCATTGCACGGTCGTGTGACGCTGTACCCAAACGAATTTGATGTCCTTTTTTTCCCACAAACAGAGCTTTCTTTTGGTGGTATTTGATCATCTGTGTTTTTTTTTTTTTTTTTTGATCATGCGCTATAAACAAAAAAAGAGCGTCAATTTTGCAAAAATAACAATATTTTTTAAATTTTTTTACATTTTCGGCCAATTTGTTTTATGCTACATATGTTTGGTAAAAAAAAATCGCATAAAGCGTATTTTGATTGCTTTGCGCAAAAGTTATCGTGTTTACTAACAAAGGGAAAGATTTTTGTTATTTTTGGTGTTTTTTTTTTTTTAACGAGTAATGGCGGCGATCTGCGTTTTTTTTTTTTTTTTTTTGCGGCATTGCGGCGGACAGATTGGACCCTTGACTGACATTTTTGACACTTTTGGGGTTACCAGTGACATTACTGCAGTAATCAGTGCTATACATATGCACTGTTACTGTAAAAATGACACTGGCAGGGAAGGGGTTAACTGTATTGGAGAGGGAGGGGTTAAGTGTGTCCTAGGGGCGTGTTTCTAACTGTGATGGGACATGGCTACTAGTGTAGGAACAGTGATCAAGGGTCCTACATAGTAGAACCGTCTGATCTCCATTTTTACAAAGGGGAGAATGACAGGCGGCTTGTTTACATTAGCCGCCTGCCTTTCTCCCTCTACCGACGATCGCCGAATGACCGGCGGACATCGCGTCCGCCGGTCACATGCACTGACTCCTTAGTGAACGAGCCGGGGCGGGCGCGCGTTCGCCCGCTATTGGCTCACAAGCCGGTGACAGGCTAGTGACGTATATATACGTCACTTTGCCTGGCCGGGGCTGACCGCCGCAGTATATGTACTTGCGGCGGTCGGCAAGTGGTTAAAGCCCTCAGGTGCTTTTTATATACTGCATCTCAAAGCTGAAAACTGTTTGCAATGGACTACTAATGGCTTCGCGGTGGTCAATATCTTCTCGAGAACCAGAATCCTTGCCCAATGATAATGGCACCACTGATGCTGTAAATTTGATTCTTTTTGTTGCTCCATGGAAGATGAAAGTATTGGGCCCACTGGCAGAGAAGCTTTCCAAATGGCTATAAAGTCTACCTATGTGACAACAAGAGCCTTCTACAACTATTGGTGATCTTTATGCCTCCTTAATGTTAACTGCACTGTTCCTTTTAAAACCTTTTTGAGGTTGAGAGAATTTGGTATAACTATCAAGCCATCTTTGGCCAGATTTGCCCTGATTTTGACTTTGAACGAGTTCTCCTGCTTAATTCTTCCTTCTTCTATCTGTTTGCAAATAGAGATGTGCACGATGAAAAAAAATTTAATTTCAGATTCGTTCGAAGTTAATGATTTCATTACATCTTATTCGGTAATGTTAGAATGATTTGTGTTTAGAATTTATTTTGTATATTCAGATTTGTTTCATACATTTGTTATTTTCAAATCTATTTGAAATTCGGAAGACGGCTATATTTGTTTTGTTTGACTCTATTCTAATCTACTCTATTTTTTTTCTATTCTATTTTTCTATTCTGATCTTATTTAACTTTTTTACCTTACTGTATTGCAATTAAAATTTTTTTCAAACTTAGATAATTTGTTGTCTTATAATTAGTTTTGGATTAGTTGAAATTTGTTAGTATTGTGATTTGGAAATTCAGATATATCGCAATCTCTGAATAGCGAAAATTTCACCTAAATTATGATTCGGATTGAACCAAATTGCACATGTCTACTAGCAAGGATGCGAACTGCATTTGGTATACACTCTATGTCCTTAAATAATGTTGACACACCTTCAAATCGCTAAGTTCAGATGTTTTCATTGAAAGGTACAGTTAATGCTTAACCATGCAAAGGCATTTTAGACAATTTTGCTCTTTCAACCTTGTGGTAACAGCTTGGGGAAGGCGCTTTTTCGGTTCCAGTATGACTGTGCCCCTGTGTACTAAGTCCGCTCTGTAAAGACATGGTTTATTTGGTATGGAGGAACTTGGTTGTCCTATACAGAGTCCTGACCTCAACCCTACAACTTTGGGATGAATTGAAATGAGCCAGGTCTTCTTAGCCAAAATCTCCATAGAGACATGATTTGAGGAATTTGGTTTGGAGGAACTTGGGTGGCCTACACAGAGCCCTGACCTCAACCCTACTAAACACCTTTTGAGATTAATTGGAATCCTGATTCCTAGCCAGATCTCATCCAACATCAGTACCTGACCTCACAAATGCTCATTTGGTTGAATGGCCACAAATTCCCCCCAATTCTTGTGGAAAGCCTTCTCAGAGTGGGGACTGTTTTAAACACAAAGTTAAGCAACCTTATACTAATGGAAAGCGATGCCGAACAAGCTCACATAGGTGTGATTGTCAGGTGTCCACAAACCCTTAACCATATAGTGTATAGAGCAGTGATGGCGAACCTTGGCACCCAGGATGTTTTAGAACTACATTTCCCATGATGCTCAACTACATTGCAGAGAGCATGAGCATCATGGGAAATGCCGTTCCAAAACATCTGGGGTGCCAAGGTTCGCCATCACGGCTATAGAGGGTCACTAGGGTGAGTATATAAAAACTTCTGTATGAAAAGAGCATAGTAGGAGAAAGGGGAAAAAAACACATCAAATTTACTTTCAAAATGCAGAATAATTTCCCTTTAAGCATGTAGCCAAGTAAGAACTAGCACTAGTCCCCTGCATCCGGTTCTCTGCTACTGTTTTTCTAGAATGCTTGCACCATGTAACTGTAACATGTTTATGGCTCCTTCTAACTGTAATCTGTCCATGAACAGGGATTACTGGCTGACTTTGCTCCCGCCATGCCTCCCATGGTGCCCAACTTGGTGGTCCATTGTGTGAATGAGATTGAGAAAAGGGGGCTGAGTGAGGTAAGAAGATCTGCTCGTGTATTGGAAGTTTTTTTCTTTTTACACCTTTCGTCTGAAAGAAACAAATTTCAATTGGGATTTAGGTCCTTTAAAGGAAGCCTATACATTCAGGGCCGGTGCTAGACTATTTTACGCCCTAGGCAAGACCAGCTACTTGCACCCCCCCCCCCAAAAAAAAAAAGGGAAGGGGTTAAAAACTCCTCTGTCATACCCAGTGACCCTGATCTGATGGTTCCTCCATGTTATGCTTTCATATCCAGTGACCCCCCATGTTCCTCCATGTCACACCTGGGGACCCTAATGTCCCTCCGTGTCACACCCAGGGACTTTGATGTTTTTCCATGTCACACCCTTGGACCCCAATATTCATCCATGTCATGCTGTCATACCCACTGACCCTGATGTTCCTCCATGTCACACCCAGGGACCCCCGTGTTCCTCCATGTCATGCTGTCATACTCAGTGACCCCAATGTTCCTCTATGTCAGACCCTGATGTTTTCCATGTCACAGTTGGGGACCCTGATGTTCCTCCATGTCACACCTGGGGACCCCAATGTTCCTCCGTGTCACACTTGGGGACCCCAATCCCCCATGGCACACCCAGGGACCCCAATTCCTCATGGCACACCCGGTGACCCCCATCCTCCATGTCACACCTGGTGACTCTGATTCCCCATGGCACACCTGGTGACACCGTTTCCCTTTCATACCAGGGATGCTCCATGTAACACCCAGGGACCAGCTCAGTGCAGAGAGTCACTTCCTGCCTTGGGTTAAGGCCGTTCAACTCCAGCTGAAGAGGATCATCATGCAGGCAGCACTCTGGTGGGCTCCATTCCTGCCTCTTGGGGCCCCTCCAACAGTAGTGGAAAGCCAGGGCCTGATAGTTCCGCCACTGCCCAAGACACCTGGCATCTTTCTCTGTCCCTTCTTCCTCCCCTACCGCCACCTCTCCCCTCAGCTCACAATAATTATTTATGATGGAGAGATTGCCGACTCCTGGCTGCGCCCCTAGGTGGCAATGGGCCCTAGGCGGCTGCCTAGTTTGCCTAGTGGAAGCACCGACCCTGTATACATTCATTTATATAGGTCACAGTATAGCTACAAGTAGTAATTTGCAAGAGTCAGTATGTATATTAAAGCTCAGATTTCACTAGGTCTCAGAAGTTGTTGAAGCCAAGTCAAGTAACTAGCATTCTTGGGAGACTGTCTGCAATGGCAAGCCCAATATTTTTATCAGTACAGCACTGCCTTTTAAATTGAGAGCTCAGTAAGTTTATGTAAAGGCTAAGACAGTCCTTGCACTCACAATCTGTGTAGTGCGGGTCCAATGCCGGGCTCCTGCAAACCCTTCTCCGGTTCTCTGTCCGTACCTAGGTATGCGCTTTCAGTTGGAGAGCTGGAGGAAGTATCAGTGGATTACAAGCGTGGCGATCACCATACTTGTATTCCATTGAGAATTATTCTGCCGTGGTGGCACACAGGGATTGTAGCTCATCCTTTCACAGATCTCTGTGAATGAATGGCATGGCTGTGCGGACAGAGCCCTGCAAACTGCACAAAATTCAAAAGTGACAGCTGCTGCAAGGGAGAAGAATTGCTGCATGCTTTCATGGGGGGGAATTCTTGGGGTGGAGAGGTCCACTTGACACCTAGTTACATGCTACACTGTAATTATGGGTGTAGCATGATGTAAAAGATGGAATTAGCCTTTTAAATCATCTACCAGATTTTAGTCATCATGAATTCTGTGCACCGGTCCTCAGGAAGGATGTGCTGGAACTGGACAGAGTCCAGAGAAGAGCAACAAAAACAATTAGGGGAATTGAGGACATCAGCTATGAGGAAAGACTACAAGCACTGAACCTATTCTCTCTGGAGAAGAGACGATTGAGGGGGATATGATATCAATGTACAAATACTGTAATGGTGACCATAGCATAGGGAACAAACTTTTTAGAGAAAGGGAATACAATAAGACACGTGGCCACTCACTAAAACTAGAGGGAAAACAGTTTAACCTTAAACTACGTATGGGTTCTTCACTGTCAGAGCAGTAATGATGTGGAATTCTCTTCCACAGGCAGTGGTGTCAGCGGGGAGGGTCGATAGTTTCAAAAGACTATTAGATGGGCACCCTAAAGACCACAACATACAGGGGTATACAATGTACAGTTAACAGCAAACACACACACACACATCATAGGTTGAACTGAATGGACTGATGTCTTTTTTCAACCTCACAAACGATGTAACTATGTAAAAAATCCTATACTGCTATAAGCACATATCTTGGTTATTCTGGATTACAGCAGGACACGGCTTCATGGTTTGGCTTTTTACAGAAGGATAGAACATTAAAGCCCTGTGTAAGCTCCAAGTCAGAGCTTACACAGGTTTAAGAACTCCCCATGTGACAGCACTCAGGCATGATGATTGGCCACCCAAGGACCCAATGCAGTCATGTGGGAGGAAGGGGAAAGTATCACAATCTCCCTTTTACCTTGAAATACAGGGTAATTAACTTTTCTGTCCAATGGGATAACTGAGCACCAGGAGATCAAATCAAAGGTCAGTAGAGACATTGTGTACAAATGGTAGGAGGTGGGGAATGATCATTTTTTGACTGTCACTTTTCCCGAAAATAATCTGCCACCCGCTAATACTTGCCTTCACTGAGCTCCCTCACCTCTCAGTTGGAGTCAAATTCTTGCTTGTAGGTATAGGACAGCATATTATTTTCCCCCAGGGTACAGTGCTTGGGCCTGGGGAATCGCCAGGGTAAAACACTATTGCATAAATCAAGGAACAAAATAATTACCTCATTTTACACCATCTCACATTAAGTTAACACATAGTTAGGACTCCCAAATTTTTTGTTGGGGGGAGCACAGGAAAGGTAGGTGGGGGGGGGTTATTCTTTTAAGTGTCTATCGCTTTACCCTAAATAGACAAAGTGACAGTGCCTTGGTCTGAACCCGCTGCTTTGCCCATGCTTCCCTTTAATTGGGTTCTCATCTCTTCCTGTTCTCTTTGACCACCACAAAGGGAATTTTTTAATTTATTTTTTGTTTTTTACAATACAGAGAATCCAGCAAGAGGATATAGGCTCTCCCTGCTGGAACAATGAGATGGCATATTGTGGGGAAGAAGGAAATAACTTCTCTTGCCTTGTTTTGTCCCCAGCGAGGTCTATACCGCATCTCGGGCTGTGATCGGCAGGTGAAAGAGATGAAACAGAAGCTTCTGTATGGTAAAGTCAAGTCACAGCAACTCTCGAAGGAAGACATCCATACCATCTGTAGTGTTCTAAAAGATTTTCTGCGCTCCCTATATGAGCCTCTTCTGACCTTCTCCCTCCATGCCCAGTTCCTAGATGCAGCTGGTAAGTTGGGGTGACTGAGCATTTGGGATGTGAGCATTTTTGGGTGAAATTATGGAGGTACAACAAAGCTTCAAGACAGAACTTTACTGCCCAAGCTACTAGGTGTGTCTGGCAAGGGTAAATTGGTCAAGCCACCCAAAAAGAGTTCCGTTACAGGTGCTATTAAAAGTGAACCCTGAAATGTTATTTTTACCTACAGGTAAGCTTATAATAAAGCTTACCTCTAGGTAAAATTAATGTCTCCTAAATTTGTACTGTTTAACCACTTGCCGACTGCCTAACGACTATTTACGTCGGCAGTCAGCCCCTCACAGGCAAAGTGATGTAGATCTACGTCGCTAGCCTGTGAGGTTCTAGGGAGCGAGCGCGCGCCGCTGGAGGCGCGCTCCTGCTCGCTCACAGACCCCCCCCCCCCCCCGCGAGTGACCGTCGGTTACACCGGGATCGTCGGTTACACCGGGAGAAAGGCAGGCGGCTAATGTAAACAAAGCCGCCTGTCTTTCTCCCCTGTGTAACAGCAGAGATCATACGGTCCTGCTATGTAGGACCATTGATCTCTGCTGTTACACACACACAGCCACATCCAATCACAGTAAGAATCATGCCCCTAGGGACACACTTAACCCCTCCTTCTCAAATAAAGTTAACCCCTTCCCTGCAAGTGTCATTTTTACAGTAACAGTGCATATGTATAGCACTGATTACTGCAGTAATGTCACTGGTACCCCCAAAAGTGTCAAAAATGTCAGTCGAAGGTCCGATCTGTCCACCGCAATGTCAGTCCCGCAAAACAAATCGCAGATCGCCGCCATTACTCGTTGAAAAAATAAAAATTACAAAAATCTTTCCCTTACTTGGTAAACGCAATAACTTTTGCGCAAACCAATCAATGCGATTTTAGATTTTTACATTTTTTTGGGGGGGGGGGGATTTCATATAAAAAATGTGAAAAATATTGTTATTTTTGCAAAATTGTTGCTCTTTTTTTGTTTATAGCGCATGATCAAAAAATCGCACAGGTGATCAAATACCACCAAAAGAAAGCTCTGTGGGGAAAAAAGGACGTCAAATTAGTTTAGGTACAGCGTCGCACGACCACGCAATTGTCCGTTAAATTCGCGCAGTGCTGAATCGCAAAATAGGCCCTGGTCAGGAAGGGGGTAAAATCTTCCGGGGCTTAAGTGGTTAAAGTGGTTGTAAAGTCTTAAGGTTTTTTTCTTAATGCATTTTCTGCATTAAGATAAAAAGCCTTCTGTGTGCAGCAGCCCCCCTAATACCTGAGCCCCCTCTCTATCCAGCGATGTCCACCAGTCCCTCAGCCATCCAGGACTGGCCCTCCTGATTGACTGAGACACAGCAGCGGCGCCATTGGCTCCCGCTGCTGTCAATCAAAGTCAGCCAATGAATGGACACACGAAGTTGCAGCTCGGCTCGGGTGCCCCCATAGCTTGCTGTGGGGGGCACTCAACAGGGGGAGGGGCCAGGAGCAGCGAAGAGGGACCCGAGAAGAGGAGGATCTGGGCTGCCCTGTGCAAATCCACTGCACAGAGGTGGTAAGTATAACATGTTGTTATTTAAAAGAAAAAAGACTTTACGATCACTTTAAGAGATATTATTTTTGAGCGTCCGGTGACGTTACGGGGCATGCGCTCTGAAGGAACAGCATACCTGCGCCATTCCTTCAGAGCGAAGTGCCTCGACCGAGATTCCCGCATGCGGTAGTGACATTATGGCGGCTCGGTAAATCAGACACCCGGAGTCCCTGAACCCGGAAGGAATACCGGGTGAAGATGGAAGCCTCTGCATCGGTGACAGCGCGCCACTGGAGGGCTTCATTTTGAGGCAAGTCTTGCATAGTGCACTAGTATGCATACTAGCACATTATGATATTGCCTTGCAGGAGGAAACTTTTTTTTTTTTTTTTTTTTCTTACAGAGTTTACATCCGCTTTAAAGTTGGACAAAAAGTTTTGGCTTTATATACACTTTAAAAACTGGTCATACAAGGTGTTTTTCTTTTCTCTTAGTTCAGCCAGTGGGCTGCATGAAAAAAATGGAACTAATTCCCCCATCCACACATTTTAGGTGGATGGGGGAATCTTCCCTGCTGTGCTATAGTATTCTGACAGCGGACCCCCCACCCTGCTGTCAGGATACACAGATCAGTGCTTCAGCGGTTGAACAGAAGCTGATCAGTAGATTTCAGTCCACCTATGGCCACCTTAAAGTGGTTGTAAAGGCTGGACATTTTTACCATACTGCATTCCCTGCATTAGGGGAAAATATGTCCCTGTATTTTTATTGCCCCCTCACTCGATCCAGCTCTGTGCCCATTCTTTCTCCCTTCTCACAGAGGCAGCAGCGGAAACCATTGGCTCCTGCTGCTGTCAATCAAATTCTGTGAACAAGGGGCAGGGCCCAGCCATGCAGTCTGTGTCTATGGATGCAGGAAGCGTGGCTCGGCAGGGAGCCACCATAGGCAGCGGCTTTCTATAGGGACTCAGCAAGAAGAGGAGCAGTGGAGAGCCCCAGAAAAGGAAATTTGAGGCCTCTCTGTGCAAAACTATTGCACAGAGCATATCATTATAACATGGTTTATTTTTATTTTTTTTAAATATGAAGCTTTACAATCACATTATTTTAGATGTAGGAAAGGGTTATAACCACTGGCAGTTTATTTTTGATCAGATAAAAGCATCTTGGACTTCTTTTTTTTTTTTTTTTTTTTGGGGGGGGGGGGGGGGGCTCATTTCTATCTTAATGTAAACCTACCAGGGGCTCTAAAGTAGAACTAAAGGCAGAACTTTTTTTGTATTTTGGATAGAGTTAGGAAAAGTTGTAACCCCTGTGTTTGTGTTTTTTTTTTTTTGCCATCTATGTCTCATTGGGGAGATTTCCCTTCACTTCCTGCCCCATAGCCAAACAGGAAGCGAGAGGAAATCCCTCCAAAGGGAGGGGATCCCTTGTCATCAGAACTAGTGTCCCCGTTGGAAGATTTCTCCTCTATTCCTGTTTGGTGACAATCTAAAATGTGGGATTTTATTTCACTTTTGGTGATAATTGTAAACAGGACAAATAGGATGAATCTCCCTCATGAGGGCACAGATAGCAATATAAGGCAAGGGGTTCTAATCCCTCTCCATTCTATCCAAAAGTAAAAATAAAATAGTTTTGCCTTTTAGCTATACCTTATCTTCCCACACAGAAAATGTGGTTTTAAACAGCCGGTTCACACTGCCGTGACCATAAGTCGCCCCATGTCGGAGCGACTTTTTACCGCGACTTTACCGCGACGTTACCGTGGCTTTACCACGACGTTACCGCAACTTCAGCGCGACTTGTGAATTATTTTGCGCGACTTATATGACAGACGACTTTGTATTTGGCCAATCAGAATATGATGTGTTGTGACCTAATTCTCCTTTTCTGTTTTTTTTTACTCATTTCCTCATTGCCCACCAGTACCACGTATCCGTGTCCACCAGTGCCACATATCAGTGTCCACCAGTGGCACGTATCAGTGCCACAAATCAGTGTCCACCAGTGCCACGTATCAGTGCCACAAATCAGTGTCCACCAGTGCCACGTATCAGTGCCATGAATCAGTGTCCATCAGTGCCACGTATCAGTGCCGCGTATCAGTACCATGAATCAGTGTCCACCAGTGCCACGTATCAGTGCCACGAATCAGTGTCCATCAGTGCCACCTATCAGTGCCACTTATCATTGCCGCGTATCAGTACCATGATTCAGTGTCCACCAGTGCCATGTATCAGTGCCACGAATCAGTGCCACGAATCGGTGTCCACCAGTGCCACTGCCCCCCAGTGCCACTTATCTGTGTCCACCAGTGCCACTCACACAGACCAGGCAGAGATAATGGTATATAGCAGGGGTCTTCAAACTACGGCCCTCCTGCTGTTCAGGAACTACAATTCCCATCATGCCTAGTCATGTCTGTGAATGTCAGAGTTTTACAATGCCTCATGGGATGTGTAACTATATAGGAACTGTAGGCATGGCTGCAATGTGGGGAATGCCTGGCTAATCTCTTTCTTCTTCCTGGAAAGTCTGATAACAAGTCGCTTCAAATAAGATGTCCCATTGAAGAATATGGGACAAGTTGGATCACAAGTCGCCTCAAAGTAGTACAGGACCCTTTTCTGAAGTCGGAGCGACTTCAGTAGTGCCAATTAAGACGGCACTGATTGATTAACATTGCTTTTGTTATGTCAAGTGACTTGGGGCGACTTGAGGGCACACAAGTCGCCTCACAAGTTGCACTAGTGTGAATGGGCTCTTAAAGTAGAACACCATGAGTTTGTCACTACCTCCCATCCACCTCCTTTCTGCCCTTATTGAGCTTTTGGCACAGTGTTTTGTTTTTAAATCCTGGAATTCTACTTTAAGGCAATTGGCTAAAACAGCCAAATCGTTTTACCTCCTTTCAAATGTTGCAATCAAGGCACCTCTACCAGACAGCACAGCACTTCATGTGTCCTATCTATAAACGACCCTACAGTTGAGCAATACAGCATGGTCTAGGACTCTTCCCCCAGCCTAGACTACTTCAACCTCATGATCCTCCCTATTGGTCATTAAAATGTTTGTTACCCCATTTCATATTCCTGATTTGTCTGCTGTACCATGTACTTGTATGAGAGAGTATCCTGTTCTTTGTATTGCTTCCTTTATGTGAAATCCCTGGTGTTCCTGCCCATCCCTCTGCATTTCTATTAATAACTTACCACACTAGGCATGAGAGCACATTTTTAAAGACCTCGCTTTGTGCACTGGTCCAAATCATTTTGTGGAGGGGCTTAGTGGGGGGGGGATTAAGGTGTGGGGTTATTTTTCAGGGGTTGGGCTTGGCCCGTTAGTTCCAGTGAAGGGAACTCTTAAGGTGTCAGCATAGCAAGACATGTTGGACAATTTTCATGCTCCCAACTTTGTGGGAACAGTTTGGGGATGGCCCCTTCCTGTTCCAACATGACTGCGTACCAGTGCACAAAGCAAGTTCCATAAGCACATGGTGAGTGAGTTTGGGATGGAGGAACTTGACTGGCCTGCAAAGAGTCCTGACCTCAACCCGATGGAACACCTTTGGGATGAATTGTTTGTAGCGGAGACTTCAAGCCAGGCCTTCTCATTCAACATCAGTGCCTGACCTCACAAATGCGCTTCTGGAAGAATGGTCAAACATTCCCATAGACACACTCCTAAACCTTGTGGACAGCCTTCCCAGAAGAGTTGAAGCTGTTATAGCTGCAAAGGTTGGGCCAACTCAGTATTGAATCCTACGGACTAAGACTGGGATGCCATTAAAGTTCGTGTGTGTATAAAGACAGGCGTCCCAATACTTTTGGTAATATAGTGTATGTGTTTCGGTTGGTCTTATCTGCTTCATTTTCTTCCCCTCATATGTTAAGTTAGAACTGTTCAGGTTTTTGGCAGGTCTGATATATATTATGAGGTTACCCCAGTCATGAGCCACCTTGGGACCTTTCTTCTGCAGGGGAGGCGTAAGTCTCAGATTGGATATGTAGTGTTTCCTCTGTAGGGGAATTCTAATCTGTATTGGCTGGTTGTGAGCAGAACATTTTGTTTCCTAAATATTTTCTCATTCAAATTCAGAACCGCTGGACACTCTTAAAGTCGGAACATTGATTTATTTTATAAGAGTAAATTCTTTTTGTCCACCTGATTCTTTCTCTGCACCCTCCTGCTGTTTGTTTTTTGCTTAAGGCATTTCTTCACTATCTCTATCCCCCTATTTATTTATTTTTCGTGGTGTTAATGGAGGGAACATACAGAGAAATAACGTGAATGTAATATTTAACTGGAGGTAACTGAAAAACACGGGCCGAGCGAGGAATTATGGTCACTTTTTTTATTCTTTTCTAACAGCATTGATATAGGAAAAGATCTGTATTGTGTTCCACCAACCAATCAATAAAATCCTTATGTGGATCTTGTAGTCCACTTGTATGTTGTAGTCAGTGGTGGGATTCAAAAATTATAGTAACCAGTTCCGACTTTCAAGCATGGTTTAATATTTCAATGCACAGTGACCAGCGTGCCCCCCTTTCAATGCACAGTGACCAGCGTGCCCCCCTTTCAATGCACAGTGACCAGCGTGCCCCCCTTTCAATGCACAGTGACCAGCGTGCCCCCCTTTCAATGCACAGTGACCAGCGTGCCCCCCTTTCAATGCACAGTGACCAGCGTGCCCCCCTTTCAATGCACATTGACCAGCGTGCCCCCTTTCAATGCACAGTGACCAGCGTGCCCCCCTTTCAATGCACAGTGACCAGCGTGCCCCCCTTTCAATGCACAGTGACCAGCGTGTCCCCTTTCAATGCACAGTGACCAGCATGTCCCCTTTCAATGCACAGTGACCAGCGTGCCCCCCTTTCAATGCACAGTGACCAGCGTGCCCCCCTTTCAATGCACAGTGACCAGCGTGCCCCCCTTTCAATGCACAGATCATCGTGCCCCTTTCAATGCAGAGATCCTCATTCGTGCCCCCTTTAATGCAGAGATAATATTCGTGCCCCCTTTCAATGCAGTCTGCAGAGACCAGTGTGCTGCGTGCCCCCTTCAATGCAGAAATCATTGTGCCCCCTTCAATGCAGAGTGAACAGCGTGCCAACTTGCCAAGCCCCCCAGACCAGTGCACTTGACTTACCTGTTGTAGCGGCGGTCCCCGCGTCTCCTCAAGTCCTCTCCCGCATCCCGCCTCCTCCTCGGCCAATGGCATTGGCCGAGGAGGAGGAGGATCCGTGTGACAATAGCGAATTTTCATTCGCTATTGTCACACGATGGGTGGGCTCGGGGCGCACTGCTCTGTGCCCCGGGTCCACCCTTTACTACTAGAGCCAAATAGGCAGGGAGTCGGGGACTGTCTGGGAGGCGGCAGCCTGGAGTAGGAGGGGTGACGTCACTGGTTGCTAGACGCTAAGCAGCTCTAGCCTAGCAACCAGTGCAGTGTTTGGCCTCCGGCTGCCTCCCTGCAGAGAGACAGCGCCGACAGAGAGCAGCAGAGCGGTCAGCGGATCAGGAGGACAGATGGTCAAACTCATAAGGCGGTTCTGCGAACTTGCAGAAATTTAGTAACCGGTTCTATGGAACCGGTGTGAACCGGCTGGATCCCACCACTGGTTGTAGTATCCCGCCCCCAAACCATCCTGAATCTCTGCAGAATCTCATAACAAGGGTTTTTTTTTTTTTTTTTAGAGAGAATAGGTGCAGGAACTCCCCCTTTTCTCAACCACTACCCACCCCTGAGCACTGTTCCTTGGTTCCTCCCCCTCCCGCCTCCCATTACTGCCATTTCAGAGAATACCGTGTAATAGTCTCACCCGGGACAGAGGTTTTTGGAGGGGACTGCAGGCTAAACCAAGTATCATTTTGTGATGATAAGCCATTTGTATGGAATATGTTTGTAGCACTAACCCCTTGGGGGTTGCTTGTAATTGTATGTTCTTCTGTGCCGCTTTGACCTTGTGAACTGTCCAGCCCTCCTGACACTCCAGGTTCAGACATGTTGTGTATACCTTTTAAATGACACACTGACACAATGCAAATCTGTTTGAACTCTTTAGATTTATTTTACTCAAAAGGAAGGCTTAAAGAGGTATTAATCAAACAGGCCCAAGGTAAACAGCTAGGGCTCAGTTGAAATAATACTAAGAGAAGAGTTAAATAATCGGTTATAGTAACAAGCAAATAGCACCAATATACACAGTATCTGACAGTATGTGAATGAATCTCTTAGAAAGCTATGAATTGCTTTGTGAAATACTCCTACTAAAGGGAAACTCCAGGCTGGCCTAAAATACCTGTTTCCTAATGAGAGATGAGGTACTCTAGATACCAGTAGCGTGTCCCCTTTAAAAGCAATAAAATAGCAATGTTCAGAATGCAAGGCCTTGCTATTATCTTCACCGGCATTTGGAGCTCAAAGAACAAATAATTCCCAAGGGTAGCACAATGCGAGACAAGCAATGCTAGATAGCTGGTTCTGATTTAATAATGATCCACTAACTGATCCAAATGTAAGGTGTCTGTATACAGTGTTCGAGATGCTGTAGCGATTGAGAACTGGACTTTGAGCAAACATTCTCTCACCAATCCTGACATCCCTCTTATAACTCTGGGAAGAACAAGCAAAGTCAACTCTCCACGCTGTGAGACACTGAGATGGCTGTGGTCTGCTGTTTCAGTGAGTCCCCGCTTCTCGGCCTTTTGGCTAAGATCAAGTGTAGTATCTGTTCTTATCAGTTGGTATGGACCCTGATGGTTAGTATCGGCAGGGGCTGAAATGAACCGGGGCGCTCCAGACGTCACTGGGGGACCGGGAAGTAGGCACTGTCAGAGAAAGCCGGATGGGTCCGTTGCCTTCTGATTTGATATGGGTCCGCCCCTACCAGTTTGAAGGGAGCGAGAAAACTGGATCTGCGGCCAGTTAGTACTGCTCCTGGATGTGATTGGTAAGGAACGGCGGTGGCGGTGGGGGAGCCTTTCCTCCTGGGTTGAATCTGGCCTTGCAAAAGGCTTGTCCCCAGTCGAAGGCAGGTTCTCCCTAAGCTGACCAAAGTTCTGATGCCTCCTGGTAGGATAGGGCTACGCTTGGTCTGGCCTTTGGGCCGGGGTAGAAAAAGCCCGTAGTGTATGTGCCCCTGGGGTGGCAGCCCAGGGGTGCCTTAATTCTCACTGGTGAGGGGCAGCTCGCCTTGAGTTTTTCGGCACCATGGTCACTGCACCTACGCACACTTTTTTAAGCACCTGCCTCTTGGGCAAGGCCTTTTGGCTTCGACCAGAGGAATTTTTATTCCGGCCGGAAGGCCTGCCTTTGTATTTTCACAAGGGCACTAATTCACCTCTCCACTTCCCCTCCCCCACCTTTTTGTTTGTGTGTGCCTTTTCTTTGTGGTTTGTCACTTTTCTATCACCTTTTTTCACTTTGCACGACTTGTAGGGTGTGGGTCCTCGGGCCCTACCTTGAGTCTTGGGAGGGGGTGGATATGGCCTTTTGGCTTGGTCCGCCCTCTCTCATGGGGTCTCCCTTCGGGGGAGCCCCACTTAGTACTCGGTGGGGGCTGTTTCGGCAGTCCCCCTGAAGAACGGGGTCAGTCTGGTTTCGGCCAGACAGACCATGAGTACCTCAAATCCCTGTCAGGAGTCTTGCGCCCCGGGGGATCGAGGTTCGGGTCCTACCTCTTCGGAGGGAAGACCACTTTGTTCGCACACCCTGTGCACTTTTTGTGTTCCTCACGTTTGTGTGTGTGCACTTTTTTATGCACCGGGTGAAGTCTTTTGAGTGTGTTTCACACGCTACGGGCTTTAAAAAAAAAAAAAAAAAAAAGTGAGTCCCACTGACTGATAATATGATCAGCGATGATGCAGGGATGTCCGCGACGTAGTGAGTGTCATCTGTCCCGCCTGGGCTCAGTCTGCAGACAGCTGGGTGGCGTGCAGTAGGCCGCAGTCCTCTCTCTCTGCAGCAGACCGATGCACACACCATGGATTCCAGGAAGCAAGAGAGCGTGGTCAGCAGATCCCTTTTATAGTCTCTCCCACAATTCTCCCCTGGAGTGAATGGCCTGCTGGGAGGTGTAGT
>NC_138773.1:301392507-301610007 GCF_965119305.1 Pelophylax lessonae | reverse complement strand
TCTCAGAGGAACACTTTTTATAGGTTTAGAATTGTTAGAAGTCTTTGCAGAATTTCATGTTCTTGGATTCAGAGCTTTGTAGTCACATACCCATCATTCCTGAGGACACAGTGGTGGCACTGCTTTAGAAAGAGAAATATGTCCACTCACTTTTGAGAGCTCTCATTTCCTATTGTGTCTGTAGAACAGGAATTAAAGGCAATTTTTTCAAAAGTGGGACACAAGGAAAAAAAAAAATAACCTGATTGGAAAGTAGTATGGGGGCGCCATTGCAAACCTACTTCTGAAAATGCCTGACTGTGCCTTACTTCGATGTGTTTCTGCCTGGAAACAAGCAAGCTGTAAACGAGTGTCAGGAAAAAATATAGGACAACTTGGACAGCACTGAAGTCAAGGCATCAGAATGGCATCCAGGGAACTAGCATTCTCAATAGTGTAGTAATGGCAGCCTCCATTATTCTCTCATGACATGTTCTCTTTTTGACCAGGTTGTGCTCTATAACCATTTTCTATGTTTATATTAAGTTTTGATCATTTTGTAACCTTTTTCTGTTACTTGAAATGTAAATCATTTGGGCAGACCAGTTGCCACAAGTGATTCTCATTCCCCCCCTCTCAGCAGTCCTTCTATTTCCTATAGGGTGATGCGCAGCCCAGAGTGTCAGATGGATAAGATGAACTTGGCTCGAGTCCTCGGCCCAACTATTGTTGGGCACTCGGTGCCGGATCCCAGCCCTTTCATGATCATGCAAGATACCCCAAGACAAGCCAAGGTAATAGACTCTGATGCGGTTTTGTGGATGTTCATAAAACTGTAGTATGGTTTCAGCAAATATGTATTTTCAAGTTTTGGGAAAGTTTACCTAAAAGGACTCTTATATTTTTTAACGTTTATGACATTATGTCTACATGTCCAAAACCTATTCCTTTCTTTTTGTATATCCAACAAGTTGACTGAAAGTGGACCTGTTGGTGAACAAAATCACACCTCCTATAAAACAGAGACAATATTATGAAAATGTTTTAGTTAAAATCTTTAGAGGTAAAAAAAGCATTGTTGTAGGGCGGGGGTCAGCAACCCATAGATCGCTTTCTACCAGTAGATTGTGGCCAAGTGACTGGTAGATCCTGGTCTAGGCTTGCCGACCCGCCATCCCAGAGCATCAAGCAGAGTGTGCTGTGGAGGGGCAACTTGTAAAGTTGGAGCTGTAGTAGGGAGCAAGAGCCGCATAAGCATCCTCTGCAGTTCTGGCTCCTGTCCCATGCGTAGTGATACCAACTGCACTCCACCTCTCATCACGGCTTGTGGTCCCTAGAGTGGTGCCAGCAGCAGGAAAGAAGAGATCTTCAGGTCAGTGTGAAGCAATACACTGGTTATAATAGTACAGGCGGGAGCAGTATACCTGCGGGTTTGCTGCCCTTAGCCACAGACTTCTATTATATCCTGCAGGTTTGGTGAACTACTTGATTTAAACCCATGAACCCTGTGCAATGCACGTGATTGTGCCATGGTAGTAGGGCAATTAGAGGTTTAAATCAGACAACACTGTGCCTGGTGATCTTTTGACTTCTCCCATGTTTAGATAGATCTCCACAGGGGCAGACTGGCAACTTTCGGCCCAGGGGGCATATAAAAACCAGAGGCCCATGTTGCAGTGCCTCGGCCCCCCTCCCACTCTCCCTCTCCTCCTCCTGACCCCCATTCCAAGCTGAAGCCCTGCTCCAGTTACTCTCTACTTACTGGCTGAATCCGCCGGGTTCCTGACCTGGCCAGCAGGGGGCAGTTGGGTGGGAGCTGAGACAGCTTGGTCTGGGCTGGCTGGGGGAGAAGATTTTCCAGTGGGGCATAGAACCGGCCTCTGCTCAGACACAGTTTACACCATCCGTGCTGGGGGAGGGGGCTGCGCTCTGTCCTTGTCTCCAATCGGCACTCGGTACGTCAGTGCCAGGGACTTTTTACTTCTCTTCACCAGGAATCCTTTAGGCATGTCTGTGGCAGAAGCAGTGCAGCCTTTTTACGGGGAATCAGAGTGGCCCAGGGGGCAATTGCCCCCCTGTCCCCTGGCCCAGTCCTCCCTTGGATCTCCACCTCTTTAAGGTTGCCTACCCCTGTTGGAGGGAATATGCTGCTCTGAGCCGTAAAACAAGAAGGTAGAAACCAAGAACTGGACATGAATCTTCAAATGGGGAGGCAACTCCTTGCTGGGGTTCTGCAGTTATTCTAAAAAAAAGGGGGGGCCCCTTAGAAAATGTGGGTCATCCAGACTAAGAAATCCATGTACAATTTAACATTAGGAGCGTCAAACAAACATCTTGTTTTGATACCTCTGGCAGGTGATGCAGGCTCTCCAAGGACACAAAATCCAAGTATCAGTTGGCCTTCACCAGAGCTTTTGATGGTGGAGATGGGCTGGAACCCTTAGTGGTTCCTGGAACGCCTCATCAACTGCAACTGGCAAAAAGGGGTAGAAGGTACAGGAGGGCTATGGTGTGGAGACAAGGGACCAGAGCGCAGTCCAGAAAAAGCAGGGGTCTTGGGTGTGCAGCAAGCAGAGGGTAGTACCAGTCTGGTTTGGCAATGAAGAAAACAAATGGCGAGAATTCTCAGGTAATTTGGGTCAGCAGCAGGTAACAGGCTTTAGTACTATAGCTGTCTCTTATGGGTGCCTGGTTTGAAGACCGAGCACCAGCCACTTCAAAGGTCAGTGCTTAAAACCCCTCCAGGCCATTCCCAGTGTGCTGAAGAAAGGGTTGGAAGACCAGGACTGAATAAGGTGTATGTGTGGAACATGTAACATAGCCTTAGAGGTAGACTTCTCTTTTATTATCTCAAATTACAGAACTCCCTGCTCAGGGGCATCTAGGAGTCCCATTAAACATTACAATATATGAAGTGGGATTTTCTGGCCAACTAATCTCTTTGGCTACTTATACATTTTTTCTATTACTATGCATCATGTCCGTTACAGCCTAGCCAAAGATCACATGGTTCCTTCCTTTATTAAAAACTACAGAGATTCTATTATTTTCAGCTGGGCCTTAGGATTGGAATAAGAGGAATAGCATGAAGCAGGCCCGGCATATGTCTTCTAGCTGCAGTTATGTTCATAAATAATTGCCTTCCTTTTCCAGGTGATGTCTCTTCTGCTCTCTCTTCCCTCTGGATTCTGGAACCAGTTTCTTTCCAACAACCAGGAGAATCAGAACTGCGATTCGGTGAGCTTGGCACAAGGTGAGAGCAGTCCCTACTGGATTACACACACCGCTAAAGGACTCAGAAGGTGGGGCACCTTAACCTTTGTAGCAGTGTTGCCAACTGTTAGTATTTTTCCTGGCAGCCAGTAAACTAAAAGCTGGACACTTTTTTTTTTTTTTTCTCCTGCCAGTGATTGCCAGTGACAGGAAAAGTTTGCCAGTAAAAAAATATGGTTGTGATTAGTGATCGACCAATATCGTTTTTTTAGTGCCAATACTGATATTTTGGTCATCGGATATCGGTATCGGCCGATATTGGCCGATATTTTCGGACATTTAAAAAAACATTTTTTAATTATTTTTCTTTTCACAGGTACTCTGGTGGAGGGATCTGGGGGTCTAAAATACCCCAAACTCCTCCTCTGCACTTAAAAGCATTCAAAATGCCAAGTTTGGCTGTTTTGAATGCTCGCATTTTTTGGGATTTGCCGCAGAGTACCTGGAAGTGATGCCATGACATTACTTCCGGGCTTTTTACAGGGAGACCCGATCAGAGCCGAATGCTGCTTTGATCGGGTCTTCTCTTCGCCGGCCGTGCAGGTAGGATTCCCAGATCTCCCGGTGGGGCGGGAGGGGGGGGGGGCGTCCCCTCCCGCTCCTTGTAATGACAGCCGAGAGGCTTCTCAGCTGCATCAGTTGTAATTGCAAGACAGCCAACCGTCGGCTATGGACACCGGTACCAGGGTGATGCCTCTAGCTGCAGGCATCACTCCAGTACAGCACTTTCCCGAAATATCGGCAATATCGATAACCTCGGGGGTCGATTCCGATATATCGGGGAAAGTGCATATTGGCCCCCGATAATCGGTCAATCCCTAGTTGTGATGCTTGGGTCAGAACTGTGCACGCGCAGTTCCGGTTCAGAGACCATCAGAGTTCCTGCCACAGTATGTTCAACTGGCGGGGGGGGGGGTCTGGTGGAGGCGGTGCCTGAGCATGTCGTGTGATGTCATGGTGCAAGGGAGCCGAGTGGAGCGGCTGGGGCCTCGCGTGCTGGTCTGTGGGAAGGGAGCAAGGCAAGCCAGGAGCGGGACTGTCAGTGCGGTTTGGATTGGAGTGGACTGAAGGGACCATCTGGCGTGGAGAGAGACTGTCACTGTGACTCAGGAGGGAACGTGTCATGTTGGTTGATGTGCCATCATACTCCCTGCTGCTGCACACTGTTGTCAGTGTCACTGTGAGATTAAAATTCATGTGTGTGTGCCGCCCATTCTAATTTCTTGCCCCCCCCCCCCCCCCCGAGCTACTACATAGAGAGAAAATGTGATTTTTTTTTTTTCCCCTAACCTTAAGGTGTTACTAAACCCACAACAGTAAAATCAGTGTATATATTCAGTAAAGCATGCTTGTTATACTCACTGTGGATCCTAAGGGGTTAATCCTCTGCATTGTGTAAAAAGGCTGTTTGATCCGGTCTTCTCTGATCCTCCCCTTCTTGCATTATCCCCATGACATGCCTGGATAAGACAGTTACTGGAGTCAGGCTGCACATGCTTTGTTTTTTTGTGTATTGCTAGAGAGTTTTGTGGGGTTTTTTTTTTGTTTTTTTTTCTTGGGAAAGTGCATGTGATCGGCACAGGGCCAATCAGCACTGTCCAGACAGAGGGTCAGGGATCCTGCATTCTGATAGGACAGCTAGTGCAGTATAAAAACGCATTCTATAAGCATTAGCCAGGCACTAATAGAAGTCACAAGACTGCTATATACTGCTGATGAGAAAAGGTATTTAGCAGTTTATATTTACTGAAATAATTGCATTCCCATGTTCTGTGTACTGTGGGAGACCAGATATAGTGACTGCAGTCTCCTGGGTTTAGTAACACTTTAAATCACATTACTAATTGCATATTGTACTTGTCTGTAGCCTAAATACTGAAAGTTGCACTTAACAATTGTAATTTTGTAACTTTTGGAAATGCCACTAAGAACTTGGCTGTGCCAGTAAATTTTGGGTGTCATGTCAGTAAATTTCAATCTGGTAGGTTGGAAACAATGCTTTGTAGATATCTTTTTAGTGTACGCAGATGGGCAACAAGCAAGCAGGAGTTTTCTTATTAGAAAGCCCAGCAGCTTGTAAAATGAGTGTCCTTAATGCTGCCTATATTAAAGAAATCTTGCTTCCATTTGTATTAATGTGTTCTGTTCCCCAGGGAACAAAGTAAATGTAGTCATTTGTCCCATCTTCTACAGCCCTGGCCAAAAGTTTTGAGAATGACACAAATATTAATTTTCACAAAGTCTGCTGCTTCAGTGATTTCTTGTTTTTAGATCTTTTTGTCAGATGTTACTATGGTATACTGAAGTATAATTACAAGCATTCCATAAGTGTCAAAGGGCTTTAATTGACAATTACATGAAGTTTATGCAGAGTCAATATTTGCAGTATTGACCCTTCTTTTTCATGACCCCTGCTATTCTCCCTGCATGCTGTCAATAAACTTCTGGGCCACATCCTGACTGATGACAGCCCATTCCTGTATAATCAATGCTTGGAGTTTGTGGGGTTTTTTTGTTCACCCGTCTCTTGAGGATTGACCACAAGTTCTCAGTGGGTTTAGGGCAGGGGAGGACTGGGCCAGGGGGCAGGGGGGCAATTCCCCCCTGGGCCGCTCTGATGCCTGGTAAAAAGGCTGCACTGCTTCTGCCACAGACAGGCCTAAAGGATTCCTGGTGAAGAGAAGAAGTAAAAAGTCCCCACTGCCGACCTACTGAGTGCTGGATAAAGACCAGGACAAAGCGCAAAATCCTTCCCCCCCCAGCATGGGTGGTGTAAACTGTGTCTAAGTAGAGGCCGGTTCCATGCCCCACCAGAGACTCTCCACCCCTGGCCAGCCCCAACCAAGCTGACCCAGCTCCCCCAACCACTCACTGCTGGCCAGGTTGGGAACCTGGATTCAGCTGGTGGGTAGAGACTCTCCACCTCTGGCCAGCCCCAACCGAGCTGTCCCAGCTCCCCCATCCACTCACTGCTGGCCAGGTTGGGAACCTGGATTCAGCTGGTGAGTAGAGACTCTCCCCCTCTGGCCAGCCCCAACCGAGCTGTCCCAGCTCCCCCAACCACTCGCTGCTGGCCAGGTTGGGAACCCCGATTCAGCTGGTGAGTAGAGAGTACCTGGAGCAGGGCTTCAGCCTGGAATAGGCGTCAGGAGGAGGATGGAAAGAGGGAAAGTGGGAAGGGGCCGAGTCGCTGCACCATTGGCTTCTGGTTTGTACTTGCCCCCTGGGCTGAAAGTTGCCAGTCTGCCCCTGGTTTAGGGTCTGGGGAGCTTCATGGCCATGGACTCAAATGTTTGCTGTTTTTATCCCCAAGCTACTTAGTTATCATTTTTCCTTATGGCAAGGTGCTCCATCATGCTGGAAAAGGCATGGTTCCTCACCAAACTGTCCTTGGATGGTTGGGAGAAGTTGCTCTTGGACGATGTTTTTGTACCATTCCTTATTCATGGCTGTGTTCTTGGGGAAAATTGTGAGTGAGTCCACGCTCTTGGCTGAGAGGCAACCCCATACATGAATGGTCTCAGGATGCTTTACTGTTGGCATGACACAGGACTGATGGTGGCGCTCACCTTTTCTTCTCAGGACAACGTTTTTTCCGGATGCCCCAATCGGAAAGGGGATTCCTCAGAGAAGACTTAAATTACCCCAGTCCTTAGCAGTCCAATCCCTGTACCTTTGGCAGAATATCAGTCTGTCTCTGATGTTTTTCCTGGAGAGAAGTGGCAACTTTGCTGCCCTTCTTGACACCAGCCCATCCTCCAAATGTCTTCTCCTCACTGTGTGTGTAGATGCCTTCACACCTGCCTGCTGCCATTCCTGAGCAAGCTCTGCACTGGTGGCGCCCGATCCCGCAGCTAAATCAACTAGGAGACGGTCCTGGCGCTTGCTGGACTTTCTTGGGCACCCTGAAGCCGCCTTCATAACAATTGAGCCTCTCTCCTTGAGGTTATTGATTATCCAATAAATGGTTGATTTAGGTGCAATCTTAGCAGAAATATATTATTATATATTTGCAGGTAACCATGGTTACAGAGCAAGAACAATGATTTCAAGCACCACCCTAATTTTAAAGCTTTCAGTCTGAAATTATAACTCCATCGGCATCACAGAGTAATTTCCAGCCTTGTCCTCGTCAACACTGACACCTGTGTTAATGAGAGAATCACTGACATGTCAGCTGGTCCTTTTGTGGCAGGGCTGAAATGCTGTGGAAATTGTTCTTTTTTTTTTTTTTTTTTTTTTTTTTTTTTTTTCATGGCAAAGAGGAACTTTGCAATTAATTGCAATTCATCTGATCACTCTTCAGAACATTCTGGAGTATATGCAAATTGCCATCATAAAAACCGAGGCAGCAGACATTGGGAAAACTAATATTTGTGTAATTCTCAACATTTTTGGCCAAGGCTGTATGTGCTGTTTAAGGCTAGCTGTGAGGTAGGACAGGGCACCCCCTCCTTCCTCCACAGATTGTATGGCTGAGTTTTCATCACATTTGATCTCCGAGCACCGTCCCTTTATTCCATCCCCTATCCACCTCCGAGCACCACCCCTTTTTTCCACTCCCTATCCACCTCCAAGCACCATCCCTTTGTTCCACCCCCTATCTACCTCCGAGTACATCCCTTTATTTCGCCTCCGAGCACCGTCCCTTTATTCCACCCCCTATCCACCTCCGAGCACCATCTCTTTGTTCCACCCCCTATCCACCTTCCAGCACCATCCCTTTCAAAGAATACAGAACCAAGTAAATTTTATGGAATTGGATACCGTTAACAAGAAAAGTAATAAAATAGATTGCCTGTAGCAAACAATAGCCACCCCCATCAGAAATAGACCCCCATTAACAATAGATGCCCCCATCAACAATAGAGCCGCCACAAATAAATACCCCTACCCCAGCAACAATAGACCCCCACTAAAAACAATAGATCTCCCAGCAGCCAGCAACAATAGACTCCTCCCCCAACAGTTGAGCCCTCTCAGCAACAATTAATCATCCCTCCAGCAACAATAGATCCCCCACCAGCAATAATAAACCTCCCCAGCAACACTAGATCCTCCCAGTGACTGTAGATCACCCTAGCAGCCAGCATCAGTAGACCCTCCAGCACACTCTAGTACCACTTGCCATTACATACATTCTGTGCTGGAGGTGCCGGATAGACATGTGCATGACGAAAAATGTGTTTCATTTTGTTTCGTTTAGATTCCTAATTTAGTTACTTAGTTTAGTTCAATTCAGTTGATTCATTCAGTTCGTATTTGGAATTCGTTCTATGTTTTTTTCGACTTTTTTTTCGAATTTACTGTTTTTTTTTTTTTTTTTATTTTTTTTATTGATTCAAAACATCTAATTGATAAATTTCAAATTGGTTGAATCGAATATTTTTATTTATTTTTTTTTTTTTTTATTTGAATGCGGCAGCCGAGTAAGCAAACATCTGATTGTTATTTATACACGTTGATCTAGTTTGTATTAATAATATGTTTATTCAAAATATGCGAAGTGTTCGAATTATTAAGTTACATCTTACTTTCAAAATTTTACTATGGACAATACTGTGCAGAAGTTTAAGCTGCGGTTCACACTATAGCGATGTCAGACGTCGCATGTGATTCGGAGCGCACTCACATACGATGTCTGTGCAATGCAAATTCAGCTATACAGATTGTATGGCTGAATTTACATTGCATCACAATCAGACCAAAGTCACACAGGACCCTTTTTTTGGCCCGCACCAGAATCTGATCGCATTTGTGGTCACACCTATGCGATCTGATTCCTGTCCAAATTGACAATTCACACTGCAATATGCAAACTAATCTGGGGTTGTCATTAACTTTGTATTGACACTCTCAGCAGTTTGCATATGGCAGTGTGAACTTGCCTGCAAGTCGGGTGCGATGCCGGAACCCACAGTGGATTCGCAGGGTTCCCGCATCGCACCAATGTGAACTGGGACTTAGCCAGCTAAGAAAAAATGTCAGGTACAAATGCTTTTAAATATTTATATTTTACTGATTTCTTTTTATCAATTTTACACTTGCAAAGTAACAAAATAAAAATCTTCATTAAATGATTACAACGACTCTTTTAAATCACCTTTTGCATAACAAAAACAGCATTATTTTGAAATGGAAATAACAGTCTTTGATTTCAAAAATATCTTTACAGTTTGAATTCAAATAGAATTCAATTAAAAATTCAAGTCGAATTTTAACTAGAATTTCGGATGAATTTTGTTTAGTTATTCAGAGAATTCAGTCTGTACTGTAACTCAGGGATTCGGATATATATTCATCACGAAAAATTTGGCAGAATATTTATTCAAAACACACCGCACATGTTTATTGCCGGAACTGCGTTCCCGCCGAAAAAGAGCCCTGGGTGTTCTAATCTATATCCACTCTATACAAAACTAAAAAAGTTATGCTTTTAGTAGTCATCGACCGATATTGGTTTTTCATTGCCGATACCGATATTTTGGCCATTGCATATCGGTATTGGCCAATATGGCCGATATTTTCGTACATTTAAAACATATTTTTTTTTTATCACTTGACAGGTACTGTTGTGGAGGGCTCTGGGGGTCTAAAAGACCCCAAACCCCTCCTCTGCACTTTAAAGCATTCAAAACACTAAGTTTGGCTGTTTTTGAATGCTGTCATTTTTTTAAAATCTGGCGCCGAGTACCCGAAAGTCATGACATCACTTCTGGGTTTTTACATGGAGAGCCGATCAGAGCCAAATGCGGCTTTGATCGGGTCTTCGGTGGCCGTGCAGGCTCGTTGCCCGGGTCTCCCGGTGGGACGGGAGACCCAGGCGAGCTGCAGAAGGCAGCGGGTGGGGGGGGGGGATGTTCCCTCCCACTCCTTGTAATGACAGCCGAATTGCTTCTCAGCCGCATCGGTTGTCATTACAAGACAGCCGACCGTCGGTTATGGACGCCGGTACAGGAGTGATGCCTCTAGCTGCAGGCATCACTCCGGTACATGCACTTTCCAAAATATCGGTCACCTTGATGGCCGATTCCGATATATCAGGGAAAGGGCAGATCGGCCCTCAATATATCAGCTTTGCCAATAATCGGTCGATCGCTAGCCTTTGGTTATACTTTGTAAAAGAAGAAGAAATGCGGGACTTTAAATGAGTTTGCAGCCAGGCATATGTGTTTCCAAATGAGTATCATGCAAAAAAAACCCCACACAAGGAGGGGGACCCATAAAGAGTTAACATAATATCAATTGTACAAATTTATTGAACCATATTTATTAATCACATATACAATTATTGCAAATAAGGATAAATACACTTATTTCATATACAATAAAATCTGTAAAAATAGTAGGTTACATATGACATCAATTTCTCTATAGATACATGGTCTGGAAACATAAAAACACTTGAATATATAGCTGAGTAAATGTAGGCTCTACGCGTTTCGTGGACCTCAGTCCATTCATCAGGAGCTTAGAGAAAAGCAGGGTAAAAATAAATAAAGGATCTCAATTATACCAAAGTAATATTAAAGGAAAAAAGGAGAAGGGGAAAAAAGGGGAATAAATTGATAATCAATGGAATGGGCACTACCTGAGATAGTGTCACGTATCCAGAAATATTCCAATTAGGGAGAAAGGAAACAAAGGCTGATTCGAGAAATGCCTGACGATTATGTTTTTATGTTTCCAGACCATGTATCTATAGAGAAATTGATGTCATATGTAACCTACTATTTTTACAGATTTTATTTTATATGAAATAAGTGTATTTATCCTTATTTGCAATAATTGTATATGTGATTAATAAATATGGTTCAATAAATTTGTACAATTGATATTATGTTAACTCTTTATGGATCCCCCTCCTTGTGTGGGGTTTTTTTGCATGATACTCATTTGGAAACACATATGCCTGGCTGCAAACTCATTTAAAGTCCCGTATTTCTTCTTCTTTTACAATACAAATTTAGGGATGGAGGCAACCAGGCCTACATTAAAACCTTTTTGTGGCAGATCTCTTCCCCCCTTTTTGGTTATACTTTTTTTTTTTTGTTTTATTTTTGTAACGTATTAGAGATTTTATTATTGCAGTATAATATTCATTTATAAACTTTTTCTTTTTTTTTCTTAAATTGATCAAAGCCATTCTAGTCTCCCTTTTTAAAATGGATTTCTATGTTCCCTGTAAATATCTCCAGTCCCCCTCCTGATAAGGACATAAAAAGGTTTTACAGCAGCTGTCAGAACCGATCTCTTTAGTCTGTGTGGAGAGAGAATATTTATTCAAGAACTACGGGTCTTGGCAATGAGCTTAAAAAGTTTACGCAGGAATCTGAGCTGATGTGTATTTGGCGCATAGATTGTGACAAAGGTCATTTGTAGATTATTAAAGTCTCCTGTAATGATCAGGTAGCGGCCTTCTGGGTCAGCAATCTCTTCCTTCAATTGAAAGGTGATAGTGTTTTTTATGGCAAAAAGGATTCCTTTCTTCTTAGCTGGGGATGTTGCTAGGAAAATGTTGGGAAAGTCTCTGTGTGAACACTTGGGATGGTTTGCGGTTTGGAAGTGTGTCTCCTGGACTGAAAGGATGTCGGCGTTTGAGGATTTCACTTCTTTCCACATTGCGAATCTCTTAACCGGGTGGTTTAGACCGTTAGCATTGATTGAGAGACACTTGAAAGGCATTACGGTGGGTATTTTGATTCATTTATTGGCGATGTGGCGCTAGTATAATTGATAGCCCGGTTAATGGCTTGGTGGGCTTCATGAGAGAGAGGAATGAAGGTATAACCAGTGTGTACAAGATGTGCATTGGAAGAACAAAACAAAAACGAACAAGGAAGAAGGGTATGAACTAGTAAAAAAAGGGACCGTAGTATAGGTCCGTGATTAACCGAAACAGTTAATAACAGTTCTGGGTGAGGGGCCATATGGATTTAGGAAGATCCATGGGCCTGGGGACCGTGATTTTGAGGATGAGTAGTGGGAAAACCATCCGCGTGGGATTTGTTGTTTTGTTTTCCCGATTTCTTTTTGGACACAACATTCCATTCCTCGGGTAAATGAGAAGGGCCAGGCCCCCTGTGGGGGTTGGTTATCTCCGCTGGTAATAGTATCCCCCATTTTTGAAGCAGGGCAATCCCTTCTTCAAGCGCTGTGACTGTGGTAGAGTTCCCATTATAGGTGATGACCAGGGAAGCGGGGTACTTCCACTTGTGTGGAATCTTGTGGTTTCTAAGCGCTTTAGTAATGGTCGATAGGTTGCGTCGTTTCTGTAGAGTGTGCCGTGATAAGTCCGGCAAGATTTGCAGGCCTGCAAACTCTCCTGACAGGTCATTGATTTGGCGGGAAGCTGACATGACTTTTTCATTGCCAAGAAGAAATATGGAAACCTGGTCATCTGTGGAGACTTCAACCTCACAGTAGATCCGGACATAGACACCTCTGCCTCCCCAAAAGGTCGTAGGATTTCTCTGCTCCACTTACTCAATAGTGAACATCTCTACGACGCATGGAGGTGCCTTCATGCATCAGAAAGAGATTTCACCTTCTATTCAGCACGACATAAATCGTATTCTAGGATTGACCTCTTTCTGGTGGACTGGCACCTCCTGGGAAGAACTACCTCTGCAGAGATTAAAAACATTACATGGTCCGACCATGCAGCAATAGAAATGACTGTGAATGAAGGAATCCCGAGATCTGCAGGGCAAGTATGGAGATGTAACATCAGAAACCTTCAGAATGAACAGGTTGGTAAGTGTGTATCCCAGCACCTGCAGGAATTCTTTAGTTTAAACGAAAACTCGGTCTCTAATCCATGGTCCTTATGGGGTGCCCATAAGGCATTCATAAGAGGCATATGCATCCAACAAAATTCTATAATGAAAAAATTATACAACCAAAAACTCTCTAACCTTCTGTCCCAAATCAACACCCTAGAACAAAAACACAAAGCTGTACCTGACTCATCCTTAGGCAATACCCTTCATGACCTGAGACATGACCTACGTCAACTTTTGCTTACACAACATGACAAAATATTCCGTAAACTCAAAACGACATACTATGCTCACGCTAACAAACCTGGAAAAACACTGGCTAATAGAATCAAAGCCAAACAGACTAAATCCAAAATCTCCCACATGACTAACACTCAGACGAATACCAAATATACCCATCCTAAAGACATAGCAAATGAATTTGCAACCTATTATCAATCACTATACAATCTTGACCAGGACAATACCATCCACACCCCGACTACAGCTGAAATATCTGCCTTTTTGGACAAATTAGACCTACCGACCCTTACCGAACAACAATTGTCTATACTCAATGCGCCATTTACGCATGACGAAATTAGGAAAACTATAAACTCACTTCCCAACGGTAAATCCCCGGGACCCGACGGGTTCCCAAGTGAATATTATAAATTATACAGCGATACTCTAATACCACATCTACTGAATGTTTATACTAAAGCTGCAACCGAGACGAGTTTTCCTGCAGATATGCTCGGAGCATACATTGTTACCATACCAAAAGCAGGGAAGGACCCATCTCTCCCGGGCAACTACCGCCCTATATCTCTGTTGAATACAGACATTAAAATTTATGCCAAAATGCTTGCAGGGCGCCTACAGGAGATGATTCCCTCCCTCATAGGTAAAGATCAAATGGGATTCATACCAGGTCGCCAAACTTCGGACGCTACTAGACGTATAGTAAATGTGCTACACATGGCTGAAAAAGGTCAAACGCCTTCTCTCCTCCTTTCCCTGGATGCGGAGAAGGCGTTTGACAGAGTCAACTGGAGCTACATGACGGCCGCCCTACACAAATTCGGCCTTCGAGGTAATATATTTTCTGCCATTATGGCACTTTATTCACAACCTTTTGCCAGAGTCTTCGCCTCAGGGGCACTGTCCAAATCGATCATCATATCCAATGGTACCAGACAGGGATGCCCCTTATCCCCTACGGTCTTTAATTTAATTATAGAACCACTTGCTGCAGCCCTACGCTCTAACGGACATGTTCATGGCTTTAAAATTGATGGTTATGACCATAAAATAAATTTATTTGCAGATGACATTATATTAATGATGACGAAACCCGAAATCTCTCTACCCGCTGCATACCAAACCTTGACTAAATTTAGTGAAATTTCATTTTACAAAATTAATACCACGAAATCGATAATCCTTGACCTAGGAGTATCTCCTGAAACTAAACAAACCTTAATCAACACCTGTCCCTTTCCCTGGACTACAGACAAGATTTCGTACCTGGGGATTTATATTACCTCCAAAACCACAGATCTTGTTAAAAATTATTTAGGCCCCCTTAGACAAAAGCTAACATCTGAATTAGAAAGGATTGCTTCCCTAAACTTATCCTGGGGGGCTAGAATCTCTGCTATTAAGATGAATATCTTACCACAAATCCTCTACCTATTCCGAGCCCTCCCTGTCCCTTTCACCAAAACACAATTACACACTCTTGTAGCCACACTGAGGAAATTCCTATGGCTGGGTAAAAAAGCAAGAGTTGCATATGATATACTCACAAATCATAAACACCGAGGAGGAGCGGGACTACCCGATATTTCCGCTTATTACTGGGCCACTAGACTTGACCAGCTTAAACACTGGACCCCCCGTGACGATACCCCCCTTTGGTCAGATATCGAAAAATACCTAGTACCTACCTCTAACCTTAATCTAATGCTGCTAAGAGACCTTTGGATCCCATGGAACTTAGCCAAACTGCCACCTACGGTTAAGGCTTCTCTCCAAGCCTGGAGAACAGTAAACAAAATAGAACCAAGAGCCATACCTACTGACATTCACAACCTACCACTTTCTATCCTCACGACTATGTACAGTAATCTGAATGTCTCCAAATTAAAAACCCTAGGACTAACGCAAATCTCACAACTCTGGTCACCCCTAGGTCTCAAAAATAGAGAAGACATAATGTCAGAATTTAAGTTACCGCCCGAAACATCCTTGACCCTATCAAGGATACTTTTTCTACTAGGGAAACACTCCCTTACCTCCACCCATGTTAATCTAACCACATGGAAATTCCTGGTATCAAACCCCCCAGCCAATAAAGGTATAACTACCTTCTATAATATCCTAACAAGCGATACAACCTCCGAGAAAACGGTAAATATGCTTAAATGGGAGAAAGATCTGAAGCTAAATCTTACCTTCAAACAGTGGCATACAGCACTGTGCTCTATATATAAATTTTCCAAATGCACTAATCACTGGGAAACTACAATTAAAATCATCAACAGATGGTATTACACACCATACAGGCTGGCCAAGATGGCCCCGTCAATACCCTCACTCTGCTGGAGGGAATGTGGCAAAACAGGTACCCTGCATCACATCCTGTGGGGCTGCACATCCCTCACGAGTTTTTGGCATAAAATATTCCAGTGTATTTCCTCATGCACAGGAGTATTTTCCCCCCCAAATCCAGAACTGGCAATATTAAATATTAACATTGACATATACCCTCACAGCCATAGACAAATGGTAACTCACATACTGTTAGCAGCCAGGACACTTATTCTCCGCAATTGGAGATCTACTACCACTCCCAATCTACCTGAAGTAATATCTCTGGTTAATGACAATTATCTCCTAGAGAAATCTCTAGCAATCAATTCCCTGTCATATAAAAAATTCCAAAAGTCCTGGGAAAGCTGGCCCTATCTAAATCAGGCATTAAGACTCTCTTGAAATAATAATACCTGCCTAATAGCCATAAGGATAGTGGTGGTGCTCCCCCCAACCGGACCTAGTGACAATGCTCCTTAGGGTTCTGGGCCCGGAACGGTGGAGATTCTCACTCCTATTCTACTCCCCTTTTTTTTTTTTTCTTTTTTACTACCACTTTTCCACTTGCCATACCTCTTTATAACCTGTAATGCTTTGGTTATACCTGATTCCTCTATGTTATAGTTCATTTATCTGTGTACATGCATTGGAACCTGTTGAAAATCTGTAATTCCTGTTATATTTGTTCTAATATTTGCTTATGTAAAAACTCAATAAAAACTTATTGAATGGAAAAAAAAAAGAACTACGGGTCTCACTGAAGAACATCTCCCATGTCGGAAATATATTATAATATTTATCATATTGGAAATTGCACATGTCCAATGAATATCCGTAATTGTGAATCCTAAATAAAACACCTAAAAGAAATCTCTGGATCACAGCACACACTTTAATGCTATAATATCAGCATTGTAATAACAATATAAGCAATAGTTATATGTGACAATCAAATATAAGCTTAATAGAAAACTCTCCTTTCATGTGTGACACAGCGGTGACTACGCACAGGGCATAGTGACTACGTGTCACAGAATTTAAGGAAGGAAATGTGTGGGAAACTTCACAAAGTTACATTTTACAAACTTCAAGATTGTTCCGGTTATTAGAAGTTTTAGGATTATGGATATTTGATGGACATATGATATTTCTGTTATGATAAATATAATTTGTGGGAGATGTTCTTGAGTGAGACCCATAGTGTTTGAATGACATAGGTGATACACCCCAGTGGGAAAATATTGTGTAGTGTGTTTATTATTTGTGACACAGGCCAGGGTCTCCATTGTGCCATTAGTGGAGAAAGAATATGAAGAGCATTGGCAGCTGTGGAATTGCTGATGTGATGCAGAGTAATTTGTCCTTTTTTTTTTCCTCCAATCAGAGCGTCTATTCCGTCCATTGACGTCTCCTGAGATGAACTCTGCGCTGGCTACTCCTCTGAAACTCCTAGTCCCCTCCCCCTATCTGTAAGTAATATCCTTGCTTTCTTGAATTATTATGTACAGCATATAGGAGCAGATTTACTACAAGCAGATGAATATAGGCAGGGCTGCTGATAGGGGGGGGACCACCAGTCCTCCTGTAGGGGGGCCAGGCACAAAGGGGGGCCCCACTAGCATGAGGAATCGGTGCAGGTGGGCGGAGGGGCAATTACAGAAGGATGCCCTGTGCAGCTCTCTGCAGCAGCTGAAAGACCTTTTCTCTGCCTCCTGCCAGCTTTCAGCTGCTGCAGGGAGAGACACAGACACAGGGCATCGTTCATGTAATTGCTTCTCCAACACCAACCTCCCTCTCCATTCTGCCTGCTCCTGATCCCCCCCCCCCCCAGTGTGCCCCCCTTTCACTGTGCCATTCCCAGCCCCACCCCTCCCTCCCGCTGCACTGCAGTCTTCCCTGTAGCCTGTTAAAATTATAAATTGTAAAAAAAAAAAAACATTGTAATAATTAAAAAAAAAAAAAGTAAAATAATTGTAAACATTTTTAACATTAAAAAAAAATTTGGCTCTTTAAAAAAAAAAAAAAAATATATAGAAAACAATTAAAAAGGGCTAATTCACAAAGGTTATCTGTTATGTTTGTGTCTACGTGTATTTTTAGTGGAAATATTGTCTTGACATATTCGGGGGGCCCTGCCAGGTAGGCTATACGGAGCCCCGTGATTTCTATTAGCAGCCCTGAATCTAGGCATGTTCATGGGTCTACATTCACCATTGGCCATTCCTTAGATCAGCCATTCTCAACTGGGGTTTCCTTCAAACGTTTTTTTGGGCAGTGATAAATTGGTCACCTGTGTAGACCTATTCACAAATCTACATTCACTAGTATTCATCACTTAGGTCAGCCATTCTCTGCCAGGGTTCCTCCAGAAGTTCTTTGGGCAGTGGTGGATTGCTCTCCTGTCTAGACCTATTCATGGGACTAGATTCACTAGTATCCATCACTTGGGTCAGCCATTCTCTGCCAAGGTTTCTCCAGAAGTTCAATGAGCACTGGTAAATTGATCTCCTGTGTAGACCTATTCACAAGAGTAGATTCACTAGTAGCCATTCACCACCAGGGTTCCCTTGGGCAGTGGTGGATTGTTCCCGTCTAAATCTTTTTACGGGTATAGATTTACCATCGTTCCTCACCTAGGTCAGCCATTCTCTGCCGGGGCTACTCTAGAAGTTCCTTGAGCAGTGGTGGATTGAGCTCCTGTCTAGACCTATTCACAGGTCTAGATTTACGACCTATTCACAGGTCTAGATTTAAGACCTATTCACAGGTCTAGATTTACGACCTATTCACGGGACTAGATTCACTAGTATCCATCACTTAGGTCAGCCATTCTCTGCCAGGGTTCCTCCAGAAGTTCTTTGGGCAGTGGTGGATTGCTCTCCTGTCTAGACCTATTCACGGGACTAGATTCACTAGTATCCATCACTTGGGTCAGCCATTCTCTGCCAAGGTTTCTCCAGAAGTTCAATGAGCACTGGTAAATTGATCTCCTGTGTAGAACCATTGTTCCTCACCTAGGTCAGCCATACTCTGCCAGGGTTCCTCCAGAAGTTCCTTGAGCAGTGGTGGATTGAGCTCCTTTCTAGACCTATTCACAGGTCTAGATTTACTAGTGTCCATCACTTAGGTCAGCCATTCTCTCCAGGGTTCCTCCAGAAGTTCCTTGAGCCATGGTGGATTGAGCGCCTGTCTAGACTTAAGCCTCGTACACACGCAATGATTATCGGCCGACCGATCATCCGTCTTTTGTCCAAGTTGTATTTTGTTGGTTGGAATGTGCCTAGACTGCACACGAATTTTCTCGGCCAACAAAATTCTGCTTCAGAAGTGATGTCATGTGTTGGTTTGTTTTCTTTGTGTTCTTTCTTCACTGAGCATGCCCAGACTTGCTCATCAGATTTTTCCCTGCCGAAATCTGTACTGACTGCACGAAAATCGGCCGTTGTGTTGACGGCCAACACAAATTTTATAGCCTGCACACCGACTTTTCGGCCGAAAAGTCGGAGTTGGTTGTCGGAAGCATCATACTAAGAAGCCGAAAATCGCCAGATCGGACGTTGGCCGAAAATTCCCTGCCAATTTTCGACACGTGTGTACGAGGCTTTATTCAAAAGTCTAGATTTACTAGTATCCATCTCTTGGGTCAACCATTCTCTCTAGGGTTTCTCCAGGAGTTATTTGAGCAGTGGTGGATCCAGGCCTCCTGTCTGATGGTGCCTACATAGTGCTTGGGCCCAATGTTACTTAGCAGAACCAACTATATGGCCTCAGTTGAGTCTCGCCTCTTGTCCCTTAGATAAGTTATGATAAAACCGTAAAGAAAAGATTTTTCCTACCAACCTTCAACATAAGTGGTATTCTTCACACTCACTATTAATGTAAAAGGACATGTCTCCAAAGCCTGGATCACAAGACTGGCTGATCTGAAACTGAAATATTTTGGCAAGTACTGCATTCACATAGATGTATGTAACCTTTTGTGTTTAGCCATTTGCCTGGTGTTCAGCTTTAGACCGCATTCACACTGAAGCGGCACGACTTCGGGGGCGACATGTGAAGTCCAGTGCACCGCGACTTCGGCGCGACTTGCACGGACTTCACATAATGGAAGTCTATGCAAGTCGCCTCCAGGTCGCCCCGAAGTAGTACAGGACCCTTTTTCTAAGTCAGAGCGACTTGTGTCGCTCCTATTAGAACGGGTCCTGTAGCAGTCAATGGACCGCGAGGGACCGCGACTTGTCAGGCTGACAAGTCGCGGCAGTGTGAATGGAGCCTTACCATGCATTTCCACAGCAAAGCAGTGCAGGAAAGATTTTATGTTAGATTGCTTGATATACACAGGACCACTAGTGAGGGCCATTTTATGTGGCCCTCACACCTCTCCGGCAGCAGAGAGGAGGACAGAACTCCTCCGCCAAATCCTATGCATCTCTGTGCAGCTGCAGAGAGAGGATCGTCTTTGCCCCCCCCCATCTCAGCAGTCTGCAGAAGAGAGGACAGAACATAACTGTTCCTATAGATCCTGCGCCTCTGTGCAGCTACAGCACCCCCTCGTCTCCGCATTCAGCAGACTCTGGCAGCTGACTCCAGCCCTCATCTGGTCCACCTCCAGACCCTGCATTATTTGTTCGGCTCCACCCCCAGCTTCTTCCCAGCAGCAGTGTAAGGTAGAGGGGGGTGCACTGTGATGTGAGGGTGGGGGACTTTTTGACATCTGATGTAAGGGGGGGGCAGTGGCGTAGCGTGGGTTGTCAGCACCCGGGGCAAGGCAAGTAATTTGTGCCCCCTAACCCGCGGGATTTTAGTACTTGAGTCTCTTCCACTAGATTAGTTAAAGAAACCCTTACCCCCTAAGCACATGTATTGTTTGTTATGAAAATACTGATGTAATTAAAGTAAAATGCATCTAAATACAAGTTTGAATGACCAGCGTGCCCCCTTTCAATGCAGAATGACCAGCATGCCCCCTTTTAATGCAGAGAGACCAGCGAGCCCCCATTCAATGCAGAGAGACCAGCGAGCCCCCTTTCAATGCAGAGTGACCAGCGTGCCCCCTTTCAATGCAGAGTGACCAGCGTTCCCCCTTTCAATGCAGAGTGACCAGCGTGCCCTCTTTCAATGCAGAATGACCAGCGTGCACCCTTTCAATGCAGAATGACCAGCGTGCCCCCTTTCAATGCAGAATGACCAGCGTGCCCCCTTTCAATGCAGTGAGACCAGCGTGCCCCCATTCAATGCAGAATGACCAGCGTGCCCCCTTTCAATGCAGAATGATAAGAGTGCCCCCTTTCAATGCAGAATGACCAGCGTGCCCCCTTTCAATGCAGAATGACCAGCGTACCCCCTTTCATTGCAGAGAGACCAGCGTGCCCCCTTTTAATGCAGAATGACCAGCGTGCCCCCTTTCAATGCAGAGAGACCAGCGTGCCCCCTTTCAATGCAGAGAGACCAGAGTGCACCCTTTAAATGCAGAGTGACCAGCGTGCCACCTTTCAATGCAGAGTGACCAGCGTGCCACCTTTCAATGCAGAATGACCAGAGTGCCCCATTTCGATGCAGACTGACCACAGCGTGCCCTCTGCAGAGAGGCTTCTCCTCAGTTCCCCACGTCTCCTCGAGTCCTCCCACCTCCTCCTATGGGCCAATCAGGAAGCGGATCTCGGACCCGCTTCCTAATTGGCCAGGAGGAGGATCCGTGTGACAATAGCGGATTTTAATTTGCTATTGTCCCACAATGGGTGGGCTCGGGGCACACTGCTCTGCGCCCCGGGTCCATCCTTTTTTGAAGCCTATTAGAGCCTCTGGCTCTAATCAGGTGATTAAAATAAAAAACCCACTCTGTGACAGCGCCAGGCTGCTGACTTACTCGCTGCTAAACTGACTGAGCAGTGAGGAGAGGCGGCATAGGCGGGGCTTGGTTTGAAACGCCACCCCATCTACACCAATGGACAGGTGAGGCACAGTCCAGCCCCTCCCCGCCCCGACCTGCCATTTTCAGCCATAGGGCGGCCTCGCTGGACATCTCCCAGCCTAAAGATGGAGGCAGCCACAGACAGTGTGTGAACTGTGTATGTCATAGTCAGACAGACAGAGAGACACTGCGGATGCGCCCCCCCAGATGTTGCGCCCGGTGCGGCTGGCCCCCCCTGCACCCCCCACGCTACGCCACTGGGGGGGGGGGGGTGCTCTTGACATATTGTCTTACAGATCCAACCAGCCCTTTGAGGGCAACCGTAATGCTGAAGTGGCCCTAGATGAAATTGAGTTTGACATCCCAGCACTAGCGGGAGCATTTTTAAAATCCACATGTATTCGCATGACCAGTAGAGGGAGCACTGTCCACATATAAAGTAATATGGAACAGCAAGCAAGTAAAAATAAGAAATGTATCAAAATCACTTTTAGGAAAATTAAATCTAACTCCCAACAATCCTTTTCTGTGTTTCCTGTGTACAGAACAGAGCCTGCCAGCAAAAGTGATGTGATAAAGAAACCCGGAAGATTTTTCACTTCGCCAAACAACTAAAACAAACCACAATACCAAATCACTGAGCACTTACCTATCACATGACTGTTTTGTGTTGTATATATTGAGCCTGTTCACTGCAATGTGTTACTCCTCTTGTATTTGGTGTGTAGGTCATTCTCTTTGTACTTTTATTTGTGTGTCAATTTTGTAAAATGAACTATTTTTGCAGTTGAAGCGTCTTTCCCTGTGATTTATTCCCAGCGACATGGCTTGGGGGAGGGGGGGGGGGGTGGGCATCCTGCCTGTTCATTGCAATGCTTAGTGTTATTATGGAAGTAGTACACGAGGTATACGCTGTTCTTTCCTCTTCTCAATGGGGCCAGGTAATGACTGGCTCAATTCCAAAATTTTGGAAATGCTCCATGACAATCAGAGTTGTATAAAGTACTCGAAACCCATACTTGAGTAAAAGTGCAAGTGCTCGATCAAAAAGTGACTTGAGTAGAAGTACTAAAGTATTCATCATTTTTTGTACTTAAGTATTGCAAGTAGTTTTTTAAAAAATTTTGCTACTCAAGTACTGAAAGTAAAAGTACAAGTACTGTGTTATGTAGTTATTAAAGAAAGAAGTCAAAAGTTTGAACATCATATTGTTTTTTATTATTTCAAATGCAGCTTTTATTTATACATACAGTAGCTTTTATTTTCGTATGCGCTGATAATACACATGTTTTGAGCTTCATGAAACCTGCCATCTACTGTTCTGGCAGTGGTAATTTTTATAATAGTAACGAGTAACTATGCAGCACAAAAAAAATATCGGAGTAGAAGTATTGAAATCATTGAAAAAATGTAGTGAAGTAAAAGTGGAAGTAGGAGAAAAAAATTCTACTCCAGGAAAGTACAGATACCGCCTTTCGGTACTTAAGTACAGTAGTGAAGTAGTTCTACTTAGTTACTATACATCTCTGATGACAATACAGGACAGCTTGAAGAATTTTTGTGTTCAGTATTGCCCGTCCGGCTCGGTTCACACTGCTACAACCCCAAAGTCATGTGTCTTCCAGTGCGACTTTGCATTGCAACTTAATGCAACTTCAATGCACCTTTAATGTGACGATGTTTAGCAACTTTGGCTTTAACCACTTGCCGACCGCTCACTGGAGCTCTACTGCGGCAAACTGGTTCGTTATCGGCCAGCGACGTAGACCTACGTCGATGGACTCCTCCCCTTGTGGGCGGCGCTCGCGCGCCGCTGGAGGCTCGCTCCCGCTGTATTCAGTCACAGCGGGAGTCGGGCCAGGGGAGGAGCAGCGGTGATCACCGCCGCTCTTCCCCGATCGTCGGGGAATCGAGTCTGGAGATCCGCCCGCTTGTGTAAACAAAGCGGGTGGATCTCCTAAGTGACAGACAGGGTCAGATTGCAGGGTTCAGCATAGCTGAACATGTGATCTGTCCCTGTGTCACTCAGTCACCTCCCCCCACACACGTTAGTAAGCACCAGGCATACATTAACCCCTCCCTCTCCAATAAAATTAACCCCTTCCCTGCCAGTGTCATTTTTAGAGTAACAGTGCATATATATAGCACTGATTACTGTAGTAATGTCACTGGTACCCCCAAAAGTGTAAAAAATGTCAGTCAAGGGTCCGATCTGTCCGCCACAATGTCGCAGTCCCGCAAAAAAAATCGCAGATCGCCGCCATTACTCGTTAAAAAAAAAAACACCAAAAATGACAGAAATCTTTCCCTTAGTAAACGCAATAACTTTTGCGCAAACCAATCAAAATACGCTTATTGTGATTTTTTTTTTTTTACCAAACATAGGTAGCATAAAACAAATTGGCCAAAAATTTTAAAAAAATTTGATTTTTACATTTTTTGGGGGGAATTTCATAGAAAAAAATGTGAAAAATATTGTTATTTTTTCAAAATTTACGCTCTTTTTTTGTCTATAGCGCAAAAAGTAAAAATCGCACAGGTGATCAAATACCACCAAAATAAAGCTCTGTTTGTGGGAAAAAAAGGACGTAAATTTTGTTTGGGTACGGCATCGCACGACCGCGCAATTGTCCGTTAAACTCACGCAGTGCCGAATCGCAAAGAGTGGCCTGGACGTAAGACAGCAAAATCCTCCGGTGGTAAAGTGGTTAAAAAAAAATCCCTCTAAAGTCGCAGTCAGAGTCACAAAGATATGACTATCTTGTGAAGTTATCATTGCAGTCTATGGCATGCTAGTGGCACCAAAGACGCAGAAAAGTAGAGCACCCACTGAAATTGACGCGTTTTTTTTTTTTTTTTTTTGTCATGTGTCACAGGTTGCAGAAGTCGCAGCAGTATGACTCGGGGCTTAGAGTAGCCCCAAGCCCGAGATTCTCACCAAGCGACACAGCGATAGGCCCTATTGGTGTGGGTGAGATTGGGTAATTTACAACCATTGTTGTCTGTGTTGCTATTGAAGAACAGTGGCCTAAAGTATTCATACCCCTTGAAAGTTTTCCACATTTTTTTCATGTTGCAACCAAAAACGTAAATGTATTTTATTGGGATTTTATGTGATAAACCAACACAAAGTGGCACATAATTGTAAAGTGGAAGAAAAATGATCAATGGTTTTCAAAAATTTTTACAAATCTGTGAAAATTGTGGTGTGCATTTGTATTCACCCCCCCCCCCCCCCCCCCGAGTCAATACTTTGTAGAACCCTTTCACTGCAATTACAGCTGTAAAGCCCCATACACACGTACCGATCATCTTTTGTCCAGGGCTGTTGTGTCCGCTGAAAAGTGCAAAAGACTGCACACTAATTTTGTCGGCCAACAACAGCCGACTACAGAAGTGATGTCATGTGATGGTTAACTTTCCATGTCTTTTTTCTTCTCTGAGCATGCCCAGTCTTGCAAATCTGCTGATTGTCGGCTGAAATCTGTACTGACTGGCGAACAATCGGCCGTTCTGTTGTCGGCCTACAAAAATTTTAATGCCTTGCACGACAAATTCTGTTCGGCCGAAAATGCGCTGTCGGAAGAATCATACTAACAAGCCTACAATCGGCCGATCGGTCGGCGGCCGAATATTTGCGGCCGACAATCGGTACGTGTGTACAGGGCTTGAGTCTTTTTGGGGATGTCTCTACCAGCTTTGCTTTCTCTCAAAATAGCTCAAGCTCTGTCAGATTGGATGGAGAGCGTCTGTCCATATTAATCCATACTAGTTCATATTGTATTATATACCACGGATATTGGGACCCCGGATATTATTGGGGGACCATGATACTAAGATTGGCTGGCTTTGTTATTTTCCAGTCATGGCCGCCAATGTGCTGGGCAACCGCACAGTATAAACACGTGAGGTGGACGTAGATGACACTGCTCCTGATGACGTCATTCCGACAAAATGCATAGAGCGTCATTGCGTCACTTCCGGCCTCCTGTTTGCGGTCTGTGGAGCCCATCGCGCTCTGGATACAGCATACGGACGGGCGGCTTTTCACATACGGCTTTTATTCATTGCTTTATTGTGGGTGCATTTACTTTCTTTAACCACTTCTTGACCGGAAGGATTTACCCTCTAATGACTAGGATATTTTTTGCGATACTGCACTGCTTTACTGTAACTGACAATTGCGCGATCGTGCGACGCTGTACCAAAATAAAATTGATGTCCTTTTTTTTTTCTCACAAATAAAGCTTTCTTTTTGTGGTATTTAATCACCTCTGCGATTTCTTTTTTTTTTTTTTTGCACTATAAACAAAAAAAGAGCGACAATTCTGAAAAAAAAAAAAAAAAAACACTTTTTTACTTTCTGCTATATAACATTCCCAATAAAAAAAAATTTCATTAATTCATTTTAGGCCAATTTGTATTCCGCTACATATTTTTGGTAAAAAAAATCACGAAGTATATATTGATTGGTTTGCGCAAATGTTGGCATGTCTACAAACTAGGGAAAAGATTTATGTCTTTTTTTTTTTTTTTTTTTTTTTACTAGTAATGGCGGCGATCTGCGATTTTTAGCGGGACTGCGACATTGCGGCGGACAGATCAGACCCCTAACTGACATTTTTAACACTTTTGGGGCGGACCAGTGACATTACTACAGTAATCAGTGCTAAAAATATGCAGTTAGGCCCCTTTCACACGGCTCCGTCCCGTCGACAGAGCCGTTCTGCTCAGCAGGGAAAACGATCCGCCGATCCCCACTGAGCAGGCAGATGACAGCTCCGTCTCCACTCTGTTTGCGGAGATGGAGGAGTTAGATCCCCGCTGTCCCCATGGGGGAATCGGATGAGAAAGGACCGCCTGTCCGTTCTCATCCGATCCGATCCACCAGACGGATGGAAAATAGGGGTTCCATCTGTCCGGATTTGACAGACAGGATTGGACATGTCTCCGCTGACATCCGCTGCCCCATAGAGATGCATGGGGCATCTGTTCAGATCCGCCTGAAAAACTGACAGGCGGATCTGAACGGTCCGCAAGTGTGAAAGGCGCCTTACTGTAATAGACACTGGCAGGGAAGGGGTTAACACCAGGGGTGATCAAAGGGTTAAATGTGTCCCTAGGGGGTGCTTTCTAACTGTGTGAGGAATGGGCTTTCTGGATGAGCACAGAGACTTGTGTTCCTAAATAAGAGGAACACAGGATCCCTGTGGTCATTACTGACAGAACAGCGGTCTGCCGTTACACAAATACTATATCTGTTTCACTTTAAAATATTTTTTGTGTCTTAATACAAACTGTTACTGATATTACTTAGGGGATTTTAAGGTTTTTCACTGATTGTCACTTTCTTCCCATTTTTTTTTATATTGGCTTTTAAAATTTACAAATGCAGCCATTTAGAAATTGGATGAAAGGTTTAGCTCTGGGAAATACGTTTTTGAAAGATAAAAAGTGCATTTCTTAATACAAATCTATAGATGAGGGACAAATCAGGAGGACAGTGGGACATTGTTCCAAATCAGGGACAGTCCCTTGAAATCAGAGACAGTTGGGAGCTATGCCTATGGTCAGTAGACCATTAGTTACTGGTGTGAGGAAAAGTGCCAACTGTTGGTATCGATGGGAGGAGTAATTCCCCATCATTGGCGTCAGTGGGAGGAATGATGCGCAGAGGGTACAGTTTGGAGACCACTGTACTAACCTGAAAATCAGCACCTGGACACACCTAGTCCTGCCCACTGCTTTCTGGATTGGCAGCTCTGCCTCTATTGCCGAAACCCTCCCATTGTAGGCTGCAGTGCCAGGAAGGGGGGAGTGCATGAGACACAAATATAGGGGGATTTGGGACACAAAGTTTTTTTTTTTTTTTTTTTTTTTTTTAAGGATTTTGTATCACATAGTTACTGGATCCTGGATTATTTTAGATATACCTGTAATATCCTTTAGATTTACTTTAGGCCATGATGCAAGATAGAACTAGAAGGCCCAAGAGCTTGCCTGTTGTTGGCAGTGCCAGCGCTCTTCACAGGTTCTCTTTATTTTTTTTTTTTTGAATAAACGTTTTATTGGGAAAAACAATAAGGCACGATGACAAGTGATAACAATGTGGCACAATCAGCAAATATAAAGACAAATAGTATTACACATCCGAGAGCAATGTAGACCACACCTAGGTGCAGGAATCTGAAATATGCAGTATATACAAAAACAAAGATAAGTCGCGTGTAACCTGGCAGAACAAAATACACATTTAACACTTGGGTACGACTCGCGTTAGAAGGGGCCGATGTGGCTCGGGCTCGAGCCCCACCCACATGGGCCCAAACAGGTGTGCAACAGGGCCAAATGCTCTCAGAAGAGGTAGTTGGAGAGTAAAGGATAGAACAGCTAGGGGGGGAGGTAGGAACTCCGACCCAGCAGCTTGAAAAGATATGGAAGGGGGGCGGTCAGGGGGCATCAAAATGACGGTTTCGGAAGGTACACCCCCGGAATGGACACCAAGGGGAACACGCTGCGTCCAAAACCGGGGGACCACCATCCACAAATGTGAGCAGGGGTACACAGGTTCTCTTTATGTTGCACTTTCTTGCCGGGGCCGTGAGACTATAACATGAGCGGGGGGGGGGTTTGAGGAGTTTTCGAAAGTCCATGGTCCTGGGGTGGCAGAACCAAAAAACTACAGAACTCCCCACCCCAGAGACAGAAGTAGCCATCAACTGATTCAGTCCAGAAGAAACCATATATGGCTAAAACTGTAAGCTCTCTTATGGCACTTTCCACTGCGGGTACCGGCTCGGCTCCACTCGGCACTGCTTGGCCCAGCTCGGCTCAGTTTGCTTTTCTACTGCGTGGTACGAGTCGGCACGTTTCAGCACTGTATAGGCTCTACTCGGCTCGGTTTGATTTTACACTAAAGTAGTAAGTGGGTGGGATTACAACAATTCTCTGACCCATCACCGGCTAGTAGTGCCGAACAATCAAGGCTGCATGCAAAGAATTGTGGAATATGGTATAGGTACGGCCCGCTTGGTACCCCAACCGAGGTGGTACCGTTTAAGCGAGCCGTACCATGTAGTGGAAAAGCGCCGCTGTACGGAACCGTTCTAACACGTACCAAGCAAGGGGAATGCGCCAAACCGAGCCGTACCATGCAGTGGAAAAGCGTCATTACACAATACACACTGTTAATAGTGAGGAGGATTAGTCGGGAGTTCAGACCTTTTAGAACATACCACCAGTTGTCCATCTATGCTTCCTGCGCGGGTTAAGTAAAACTACCAGAGCCAAACAATGTTGGGATTAAACAAGGACTTTATAAAATGTAAAATATACTTTTTATGGCATGGCCAGCTTGCAGCTCTTGAGGAACCACCCTGCCTATATAATCTTATAGAACATCGCCACCTAGTGGATAGTTGGCTGCACACACACACACACACACAGTAGAAGTTACCAAGCAATTGCTTCAGAACAAAACATCTGCTGCAGGAGTGTCCTTGTTTAATGCAGCGGTAAGTGATTTACAGCACATTAGTGTATGTGCTGAATCATGTTTTTTTTTTTCTACTTTCCTTTATGCTAAACATTAGCGATGCCTTATACAAATATTTTTAAACCGCCAGCATTTATAATGTGCTTTCCTCTTTCAAAACTCAAGGTGCAATCTGTATATATTATATGTATATAAAGCCCCATTGGACCCCCCTATTACTGTAATGCAGTCAGACTGTATTTACAGGGAAAAAATAGGCTGCTTTTATTTTTTTCAATCACAAACTGCTGCACCAAGGATTAAATTCCATGTTGTGGCCTTCTGGCCACACATAGGTGAATCAGTCCAATACTCACATAAGCAGCAGCCAGTCCCTGAACACTGCTCTAATCAATCGCTCTCTGATCCCTGAACGGCACTGTTGATTGGATCAGTGTACTGGAAGGTGGGGGGCAGGGTGAGAGTGTGTGAAACCACAGGATACCAGGGTCACAATTTTAAGTATGAAATGAGGTTACAAGATTCTGGGGACACCAAATTGCCCGTGCCCACTTATAAACCACACCCACAAAACATTCCCATGTGTAGCCGCATCCACCAAAATCACCCCTATTTTACATTACCAAGCCCTGAAAAATCAGTCCCCATCATTTGGGACAAGAGGCAGACATTCAAGGTATCAAGACAAAATGCCTTGGGCATCATGAGCAAAGGAAAGAGGCGGTGCCCCACAGCAAAAGGGTCGATATGGCAAACTTTCGGTAACAGTGGGAGGGACTTAAAGGGTATGGTTAAATAAAACCTGAGCCTATGCTGCTGTGGTCAGAAGTTAGCACAGAGTTTAGATGTCAGGAGTCAGGACTAAAGCCCCATACACACGCAATGATTATCGGCCGACCGATCGTCCGTCTTTTGTCCAGAGTTGTGTTTTGTTGGTTGGAATGTGCCTAGACTGCACACAAATGTTCTCGCCCAACAAAATTCTACTTCAGAAGTGATGTCATGTGTTGGTTTTCTTTCTTTGTGTTCTTTCTTCACTGAGCATGCCCAGACTTGCTCATCAGATTTTTCCCTGTCGAAATCTGTACTGACTGCACGAAAATCGGCCGTTGTGTTGACGGCCAACAAAAATTTTATAGTCTGCACACCAGATTTTTTTCGGCCGAAAAGTCGGAGTTGGTTGTCGGAAGCATCATACTAACAAGCCGAAAATCGGCAGATCGGACGTTGGCCGAAAATTCCTTGCCAATTTTCGACGCGTGTGTACGAGGCTTAAGTAAGGCACAAAGAAATGCAAGTGGTTGGGTCTAGATGGGAGTTTTTGAGTGTGTTGCCCTCATCCCTGCATTCAACAAAATGGCAGAAAAAGAGGTACCCCCTAAATTGGACTATAAAGGGCAAGCTACTCACGTAGATAAAATTAAATTGCAAATTTTATTGATACACATTTAAAGTAATGAAGACAATTGCATAATTTTTATACAGTAAAAAATGGCGACTGATTGTACAAACAAGAAGTTGGCCATAAATTACAAAGGAGGACCCTGATGGGTCACAAAGAAATTATGTGATTGTCTTCATTATACTTTATATGTGTATCAATAAAATTCGCAATTTAATTTTACCTACGTGAATAGCTTGCCCGTTATAGTCCCATTTAGGGTGTACCTCTTTTTCTGCCATTTTGTTAAGTAAGGCACAAAGTGGAGGTGTCAGGAGTAGGCAATGCACAGAGTGCAAGGGTCAGGAGTAAGAAATGCATGGAGTGCAGGAATCTGGAGTAGGTAACAGGGGAGTGAAGGGGTCAGGAGTAACTAATACAGAGGTATCAGGAGTAAGTAACGCAGAGAGAGTAGGCATCAGCAATAAATACATTAAAAAATGGGAGAAAGGCTGGTGCCATGGAAGTTGGCCTAAAACATTGTTTTATGAATGCAGGTAAACAGTGAAAAAAGCCAACGGGTTTCAGCCATTAGGCCTTAATCATAAGCCATGATTAATTAACCACTTAAGCCCCGGAAGATTTTACCCCCATTCCGACCAGGGGGTATTTTGCGATTCGGCACTGCGTGACTTTAACAGACAATTGCGCGGTCGTGCGACGCTGTACCTAAACGAATTTGGCGTCCTTTTTTTCCCACAAACAGAGCTTTCTTTTGGTGGTATTTGATCACCTGTGCGATTTTTTGATCACGCGCTATAAACAAAAAAAGAGCTTCAATTTTGCAAAAATAGCAATATTTTTCACATTTTTTTATATGAAATTCCCCAAAAAAAAAATTTAAAAATCAAAATTTTTTTACTTTTTCGGCCAATTTGTTTTATGCTACCTATGTTTGGTAAAAAAAATCGCAAAAAGCGTATTTTGATTGGTTTGCGCAAAAGTTATCGCGTTTACTAACAAAGGGAAAGATTTCTGTCATTTTTGTTGTTTTTTTTTTTAACGTGTAATGGCGGCGATCTGCGATTTTTTTTTTTTGCGGTACTGCGACATTGGGGCGGACAGATCGGACCCTTGACTGACATTTTTGACACTTTTGGGGTTACCAGTGACATTTCTACAGTAATCAGTGCTATATATATGCACTGTTACTGTAAAAATACACTGGTAGTGAAGGGGTTAACTTTATTTGGGAGGGAGGGGCTGTGTGTATCCCTAGGGGCGTGCTTTCTACTGTGATTGGCTGGGGCTTGAGCTGTATGGACACTGATCAACGGATCTACATACTAGATCCGAGTGATCAGTATCCTAACAGCAAGGAGAATGACAGGTGGCTTGTTTACACAGGCTGCCTGACATTCTCCCTCTCCCCCGCCGATCGCCGAGTGACACGCGCGGGGGGGTCCGTGACCACGCGCTCGCTCCCTAGACCCTCACAAGCTAGTGACGTAGCCCTACGTCACTTTGCCTGTGAGGGGCTGACTGCCGACGTAGATCGGCGTTAGGCAGTCGGCAAGTGGTTAAGGCCTGATGGCCAACAAGCGTTGGCTTTTTTTTGACTGTTCCCCTGCATTAATAAAACAATGTTTTAGCCGACTTCCATGGCACAAGCCTTTTTTCCACAGATTACACATGGAGGTTTGCAGAGGCTTCCCAGGCTGAGTGCTGTGTTCTTGAGGCTGACCAGGCATTACACAAAAGGTAGTAGCTCAGATGAACCATTAGCAATAACGCAGAGGCCAGGTCAGGAGTATATAACACAGAGCGAGCAGAGATCGCAAGTAATACAGAAAGAGAGGGGTTAGGTCAGGAGTAATGCAGAGATAGCCAGAGTCAGGTCAGGAGTAACGAGTCAGGTCAGGAATGAGTAATGCACAGGTTTCAGCTTCAGTAAATATTTAAAAAGGGGATTTTTTTTTTAATTCCATGTCTTTGAGTACAGTACAGGATGTTAGAATAAAATCTTAGTCCCTAGATTTGAGGCCTTTGCCTTCAGGTGATTATACACTGGCAAAAGCTTGGTTAAGAACCCCCCCAGTGTACCCATATAACCTCGTCCACTGAGGCGCCAATTTTTTTAGCAGACAGTAGGGGGATCGCAGAACAACATGGTGTTCTGTACTGTACTCCAAGATATAGAATGTATAGGCATGTCAAACTATGGTAAGTCCATAAGCAGTAAAATAGAAAGGTGTGGGCAACAAATACAGCATGAACAGACCCAAAGGAAAAAAAAAAAAGAAGGGTCAATGGACCCTAACCAACAGTTGACAGCAGAAGCACACATAAGCAGAGTCCAACAGCCATCTGTAAAGAATAGTTTTAAAATGAGAATAGAAAAAAGCATGTGATGGCTCTGCCACTTGAAGAGGAACAGATGCTAGATGCTATAAAAAGCCTAAGAACCCCCTAGAGCAGGGGTCTTCAAATTATGTTCCTACAGTTGTTCATGAACTACAATTCCCTTCATGCCTAGTCATGTCTGTGAATGTCAAGAGTTTTACAATGCTTCATGGGATGTGTAGTTCCGTAACAGCTGAAGGGCTGTAGATTGAGGATCCCTGCCCTATAGCTTTGGGAAAATAGGCTCAGGTAGGGAAGGAGGGTAAAAGCCTTAGGCCGGCCTAGACAGTTCAAAATGAATAGTACAGTTCATACTGCTGAACCGGCTGAGATTCAAACTGTTAATGGGCAGGCTTAATGTACCAACTTGGGTCCAACCTGCCTGCTGGATTCTCTTGCAATTATCGCTAGCAGCTGCTATAGCTCCTAGTGATAATCACAAACATCACCCGCCTGGGCGCAGAAAATGGCTCACCAGGAGGGATTCCCTTGTCAGCACTGTCTGTGTTGATGGGAGAATCCTGCAAATTTCTTTCCTGCCACCCGTGGTTACAGGAAAGAAATTTGCACTATGTATGGGCTGCCTTAGAGAAAATACCCAACCAGCCAGGTGGAAGAGGAGGGAGGGATCCAATAAGGGACTGCCCAGTGAGGAATGGTCAGTTTACAAAGTTTTATGTGGCAGGCAGCCAGATGACAGTGACCCAATCAATAGGGGAACCCTACTTAATTGATATGCATTTAAGACAGGACATGGGAAGGAGAATGACATTCCCACACAGAGTGAGAAGAGGAGCCCTACGAAAGCAAGTAGGGGCCTTTTAGGGCAGTGGTCCTCAACTCCGGTCCTCAGGGCCCACTAACAGGCCTGATTTTAAGTATTACCTTGGGGAGATGCAGACTAGAGTACTGCAATCACTGAGCAGCAAATGATATCACCTGGGATGTATTTCAGTTATCTTGCAAATCTGGCCTGTTAGTGGGCCCTGTAGGCCAGGGTTGAGGACCACTGTTTTAGGGTATCTGGTCCCCGTGTAGCGTAGAACAATGAAGGGACCCCTGGTGAGAAGACCGGGGAAGCCAATGCTGAATGATAGTTCTGTATGGAGGTTTTATTCTTTCAGAAACTCCTTTTAACCCTATTTTAGTATAAAGAGAGGGCTTTACACAGACAGGAGCACCTGAGGAGGGCCCCAGGGGGCATAGAAAATCACAACATGTGATGAAGAAGAGGAGTTTGTTTGAAAGTGCACAGAGTGTGCGAAAGCCAAGGTGTTAGGAAGAGGATCTATAAGGCCTAACCAAGACCTGCAGGGTACCAAGGGCTAGGTGTTTGGCGATTGCCAGCGGTAGAAGTTGTAGGATGGAGTTGCCTGTTATCACACTAGGTGAGTATTACCTCACATGATGAAATGCACAGTATGGGGGAAGCCATCGATGTACTGTCAGGAAAGAGGGGTCCTTGAACTACAGGTTTGAATGTGGCCAATTGGTAAAGATCAGGGAATTAGTGACCCAGGGAGATCTCTTAGTAAAACCCCGTACACACGATAAGAAAATTGGAAGTAAAATTTAGTCCTACGAACAATCTGCCGATTTTCGGATCGTTGGTATAGTGCTTTCGACAGCCGTTTTACGAATTTCCGTACGACAAAAGCTGAATGTGCAGGCTATAAAATTTTTGTTGTATGTGAACACAATGCCAGATATTCACTTAATTAGTACAGTTTTTGTCCGAAACAAATCATAAGAGCAAGACTAGGCATGCTCGTAAACGAAAGAATACAAACAAAACAATTCCACAAATGACATCACTTCTGGAGTTGAATTCTGTCGTACGAGAATTTTCGTATGACAGTAACCCCTTCACTTTCCATATGAGACTAGCATGCAACAAAAAATAGACTAAAATTCCTCTGATAATCTGATTGTGTGTACGAGGCTTACGAGTCTGCAGATCAGTCACATAACCGAAGATGGGTGGTAAAAGAGGTAAGCAAGTGTTGGGTCATCTATAGACTGAATGTGGAGTTAAACAATATCATAACGGGGTACTGAGAACAGGCACAGTCAATGTGAACATTTTCAATACTAAACCGGAAAAGGAGTTGACCAGTGTCAAAAGCCAAAAGGAGTTGACCAGTGGCGAAAGCAGAAAGACTTTTCAGTTCGTAATATGGGCAATCTTTGACCCGAACATGGGGTAGAAGGCATATCATAGCTCAGGGCAAAGTTTGAGAACTGTGGAACAGGGAGAGAGTGTGCAATTAACAAAAAAAGAAAGGGAGAAATAATTTAATGGCGCTAACCTCCCCGCGTAGTGAGGAGAAGAGTTGCAGAGACCTTAGATGGAAAAGCCGGACATTGGTTGTCTAAAAGGAGGCCACCAGCAGAACCTGAGGGAAATTCTCATGGAGCAGCAACCAAAGACAACATGCTCCTGAATATGGGGGACAACACTTGACAAAATGTCTTGCTGAAGAGAAGTGTGAATAATAGTGATGTCAGGTTTAGACAGATGTGCCGAGTAGTATACAAGGTAGGGGGGAGGTGCCCGGGAGAGTGCAATATCAACCACAGGGGGGAAGTGAGGACATCAGTGTTTTGGGATATGGTTAAAAAAAAAAAAAAATGTAGGAAAGGGACCTCCTACTGGAAAAAGTATAAGGTGTATTCTGTAATTTTTCATGTTTTAAAAGGCATTGTAATTCTGGCACAAAACATTCTAAAGTTATATACAAATAAGTTTTTTTCCAATTTTGCAATTTTTGAAAGCAACATTAACCACTTAAGCCCCGGAAGATTTTACCCCCTTCCTGATCAGGGGGTTTTTTGCGATTTTTTTACTGCGTGACTTTAACGGACAATTGCGCGGTCGTGCGACGCTGTACCTAAACGAATTTCACGTCCTTTTTTTCCCACAAACAGAGCTTTCTTTTGGTGGTATTTGATCACCTGTGCGATTTTTTGATCATGCGCTATAAACAAAAAAAAAAAGCGTAAATTTTGCAAAAATAACAATATTTTCCACTTTTTTTTATATGAAATTCCCCCCCAAAAAAATGTAAAAATCAAAATTTTTTAACATTTTCGGCCAATTTGTTTTCTGCTACATATGTTTGGTAAAAAGAAAAAATCGCAAAAAGCGTATTTTGATTGGTTTGCGCAAAAGTTATCGCGTTTACTAACAAAGGGAAAGATTTTTGTCATTTTTGGTGGGTTTTTTTTTAACGAGTAATGGCGGCGAACTGCGATTTTTTTTTTGCGGTACTGCGACATTGCGGCGGACAGATCGGACCCTTGACTGACATTTTTGACACTTTTGGGGCTACCAGTGACATTACTGCAGTAATCAGTGCTATACATATGCACTGTTACTGTAAAAATGACACTGGCAGGGAAGGGGTTAACTGTATTGGACAGGGAGGGGTTAAGTGTGTCCTAGGGGCGTGATTCTAACTGTAGTGGGACATGGCTATTGGTGTAAAAACAAAGATCAACGGTTCTACATAGTAGAACCGTCTGATCTCCATTTTTACACAGGGGAGAATGACAGGCGGCTTGTTTACATAAGCCGCTCCGCCTTTCTCCCGCTCTACCGACGATCGTAGTGTGACCAGCGGACATCGGGTCCGCCGGTCACACGCCCGCACTCCTCCGTGAAGAAGCCGAGGCGGGCGTGCGCTCGCCCGCTATTGGCTCAAAACCCGGTGACAGGCGAGCGACGTAGACCTACGTCACTCTGCCTGGCCGGGGCTGACTGCCGCAGTAAATATACTGTGCGCAGTCGGCAACTGGTTAAAGTATAACTTTTTTAGTTTTGGATTGAAGGGATTAGACCACCTGTCAGGTTTGTATTCCCGTCTGTGCCACGTTATGGGAAATTCACCCTCGCTATTTGCCCTGTTTACCATTATCACTGTAAGTGATAGAAAGTAAAAGAAAATCCTACATTTTAGGTTGTTCTCAGAACAGTACTAGAGAAGAAATCTTTCAATGGTGACACTAGTTCTGGTGACAGCCCAGGATTTCTGACAGTGGTTAAAACCCTCCCTTGCTCTATCCAAAAGGAAATAAAGTTTTTCCTTTAGGCCCCTTTCACACGAGCGGTGCGCCCGATGGACTCAGTTTTGCTCAGCGGGGATCAATCCGCTGATCCCCACTGAGCAGGCAGATGACATCTCCGTTTCCGCTTACTTTGCAGAGACAGACCTGTCAGATTCCCGCTCTCTTCTATGGGAGATCGGATGAAAACAGACCGCCTGTCCGTTTTCATCCGATCCGATCCCCCAGATGGATGGAAAATAGAGTTTCCATCCGTCTGGATTTCACGGACAGGATCGGATCTGATAGTGGCAGGTGTCGGTGGAGATGTCTCCGCTGACATCCGCTGCTCCATAGGGCTGCATGGAGCGTCTGATCAGGTCCGCCTGAAAAACTGACAGGCGGACTGGAGCGGAAAGCCCGTGTGAAAGGGGCCTTAGTTCTATTTTTAAAAAAAAGATAAATTAGAAAACAAATAAAAACTAGTCAAACATTAAAGCCTCAAATATAGAAATAAACAAATCATCAGCAGTAAAAATGTAACTAAGCCCACAACTGTAAAATCAGTCTGTATATGCAGTAAAGCATGCTTGTTATACTCAGTGTGGAACCTAAGGGGTTAATCCTCTGCATTGTGTAAAAAGGCTGTTTGATCCTGTCTTCTATGATCCTTCCCTTTCACTGTCCCCAATCCGTCTCCTGCTAATACAGAGCCTTTGGAGTCACTCTGCACATGCTCAGTTTGGTGTGTATTGCGAGAGAGTGTTTTTTTTTTTTTTTTTTTTTGAGAGGGTGCAAGTGTTCAGCACAGGGCCAATCAGCACTGTCCAGACAGAGGTTCAGGGGTTCTGCAGCCTCAAAGGACAGTCAGAGCAGAATTAAAATTCCTCCTACAAGCTTTAACCAGACACTGTTAGAAGCACAAGACAGAAAGATAGGATGTATTGCATTCGCCCTGTCTATTTTGATTATGTTTTTTTTTTTTTTTGGGGGGGGGGGGGGGGGGTGTGTTGTATTCTCAGTGTCGATAACTGGTTAAGAGACCCCCGTTGCCAGACCATTCTTTTCAACAACAGTATTCCCATAAGATTTAATGCATTTTATTTACCTGTAAAAGCTTCACTTGTGTAGACATCAAAAAGCCTGAGACTGCCCCGCCATCTTGGATGTGATGTCAACAGACCTAGATGATATTCCTTCCCCAGGCACCTACATAAAAGGATATGTAGGGAGTTGAAGAAAGGGGTGGAGGAGCTGGGCCAGCACAGAGAGTAGACACAGTAATTAGAAGAGGGGGCAGGGAGGGCTATGATGTGCAAGGAAGGAGGGGGCTGTGCTAGGAAACTGACATTTTCTGGAGTGTCAAATCTCTAGCAAGTTAAAGTTGAACTTTAGCTAGAAAACAAAGTCCTACTAATGGCCCCTTTTGCAGGTATACAGTGGCGATCGAAAGTTTGGATGGTAACTTGATGCCATCTGTGAAAAAGCTGAAGTTAAAGAGAGGATGGCTTCTACAAATGGATAATGATCCTAAACACACACTGTAGCTGTAAAAAACATTACAAATAAATTCCTATACAGTTTTAAATCCAGTAATACAATGGGGTTTATTTACTAAAGCCAAAAAGTCTGTGCACTGCAAGTGGACTGTAAGCCTGAGTTCACATATATGCGAATTGGATGCATTTTTAAACCGGCACACAAGGTTTTAAAAAGGGTTCTGCACATTTTTGGGTCCGGTTCAGGCAATAATTCACACCTGAACCAGTGAACAGAACTCCCCCTGGACTGCCGCATTGAAGTCATCCAATCATGTGCTAGAAAAAAAATGCTGTTTTTTTTTAATTTTCCTTGCATGTTCTCCTCAGATCTAGAGAAACTGCACATGCAGTGTACAGACTATTTGCCTTTAGTAAATCAACCCCACTGTCTTTCCCTACTCTGCACATGCTCAGTTGCTCTCTAGTTTTAGGCACTGTGCCAAAAATCAGAGCCACTAGAGGCCCATCAGCTAACAGCCTAAAGATTTACTGCTGCTGAGGGGCTCTGGGCTTCAGCAAAATGGTTGCCTCCAGCAAGAAGAAACAGGACCTACAATGGAGCCAATTTACAGCACACACTAATTTTGGTAGCATAAAATATTCACGTGGAATGTACACTGAACAAAATTATAAAACGCAACACTTTTTTGCCCCCATTTTTCATGAGCTGAACTCAAAGATCTAAGGCCTTTTGTGTACATAGAAAAAGTCTATTTCTCTTAAATATTGGGTCACAAATCTGTCTAATTCCGTGTTAGTGAGCACTTCTCCTTTGCCGAGATAATCCATCCACCTCATAGATGTGGCATATCAAGATGCGGATTAGACAGCGTGATTATTGCACAGGTGTGCCTTAGGTGGGCCACAATAAAAGGCCACTCTACAATGTGCAGTTTTATCACACAGCACAATGCCACAGATGTCACAAGTTTTGAGGGAGCGTGCGATTGGCATGCTGACTGCAGGAATGTCCACCAGATCTGTTGCCCGTGAATTGAATGTTCACTTCTCTACCATAAGCTGTGTCCAAAGGCGTTTCAGAGAATTTGGCAGTACATCCAACCAGCCTCACAACCGCAGACCACATGTAACCACACCAGCCCAGGACCTCCACATCCAGCATCCTCACCTCCAAGATGGTCTGAGACCGGCCACCCGGACAGCTGCTGCAACAATCGGTTTGCATGACCAAAGAATTTCTGCACAAACTGTCAGAAACTGTCTCAGGGAAGCTCATCTGCATGCTCGTTGTCCTCATCGGGGTCTCCACCTGACTGCAGTTTGTCATCGTAACCGAATTGAGTGGGTAATTGCTCACATTCGATGGCGTCTGCCACTTTGGAGAGGTGTTTTCTTCACCGATGAATCCCGGTTTTCTTCGATTTTTTTTTTTTTCCAGTTCAGCTCATGAAAAATGGGGCAAAAACAAGGGTTGCGTTCATAATTTTGTTCAGTATATGTTCCTTGCTAAAGAACTTTGAGTATAGAATTGTATTATCAAGTTTGGTATTGGTAAAGTTCTGCTTTAACCGGTTGCCGACCGCCGCACGATTATATACGGCGGCGGTCAGCCCCGGCCAGGCAAAGTGATGTATATATACGTCACTAGCCTGTCACTTCCTTGTGAGCCAATAGCGGGCGAGCGCGCGCCCGCGGAGGCGCGTGCCTGCCCCGGGTCGGTCACTGGGAAGTCAGTGCGCGTGACCGGCGGACCCGATGTCCGCCGGTCACTCGCGATCGTCCTCCGTGAAGGGAGAAAGGCAGGCGGCTAATGTAAACAAGCCGCCTGTCATTCTTCCCTGTGTAGGAATGGTGCTCATACGGTTCTACTATGTAGGACCGTTGATCACTGTTCCTACACTAGTAGCCATGTCCAATCACAGTAAAACCCCTCCTTACCCAATAAAGTTAACCCCTTCCCTGCCAGTGTCATTTTGCAGTAACAGTGCATATGTATAGCACCGATTACTGTAGTAATGTCACTGGTAACCCCAAAAGTGTCAAAAATGTCAGTCAAGGGTCCGTTCTGTCCGCCGCAATGTCGCAGTACCGCAAAAAAAAAAAAAAAAATAAAATCGCAGATCGCCGCCATTACACGTTAAAAAAAAAAAAAACACCAAAAATGACAGAAATCTTTCCCTTAGTTAGTAAACGCGATAACTTTTGCGCAAACAAATCAAAATACGCTTTTTGCGATTTTTTTTTTACCAAAAATATGTAGCAGAAAACAAATTGGCCAAAATGTTAAAAAATTTTGATTTTTACATTTTTTTTTGGGGGGGGGGGGGGGGAATTTCATATAAAAAAATTTGAAAAATATTGTTATTTTTGCAAAATTTACGCTCTTTTTTTGTTTATAGCGCAAAAAGTAAAAATCGCACAGGGGATCAAATACCACCAAAAGAAAGCTCTGTTTGTGGGGAAAAAAAAGACGTCAAATTCGTTTAGGTACAACATTGTACGACCGCGCAATTGTCCGTTAAAGTCACGCAGTAAAAAAAATAAATAAATAAAAAAAAAAAAAAAAAAAAATCGCAAAAAAAACCCTGGTCAGGAAGGGGGTAAAATCTTCCGGGGCTTAAGTGGTTAAGAAGCATATTGCAGGAGAATAAAAAAATATATATAGAAAGAAAAACCACTGCAAGTAAACATTTGCAATAAATTACTTTTTTGTGCTTTTACCAATTTTTTTTTTTGTGTGACAGGGTCCCTTTACATTATAATGCAGTTCCGCAGTAAAACACAATACAAATGGTGCCTAGTGGCGATTTTTTATTAATTTAGAATTGTGATGTATGTTCAGCCGGGTGACCCTTTTCTTCCAGAACTTTCTCCTTGTTGAAAGCAGTTTCCATTTTTCTCTGTAAACTAATAACAGCAGCCGCTGGCCCCCGGCTATGTGTTCAGTGGTAGAGGAACCTTAACAATTGTGTGCTCTAATCTCGTCACCTCCACATTGTACAAATAGCTCACTGGACCGGCATGGCCGCTCCTAATATCTGTAACCGATATACTGGCGTTAAAAGCTTACATTCCCATCTACATGGTGCGGCGGCGGTAAAGTCTTGTAGCTATAGAGGAAGAGGTCAGGAAAGGGTACGAGAGACTTCTCAAAACTTGACTTTTAATAAATTCTGCAGGGTGCGTGACCGTGCCTGCAGCCGTGTAGACATCCAGTACTTAAGATTGTTATCAGGATGGAAAGAATGCCCCAGGGGTTAATAAGCTGTCAGTGAGCCGCCTCCAGCACTGTGCATAATCTCTTGGTGGCAGTCCCTTTCAGCAGTCCGGTTTGTGTTGGGGGCTCCAGGGGCCCGGTGCCTAAAGGCTGAGAAAACTCTAGGAGGTCCGTGTTACATCTTCCTGCTATAATACAAATCTCAGTTCTTGGTACAACGGCTACGGGGGGACAATTCATTTTGTGACCCGGAACACAGACAGTTCTCCCGGCCCCCTGTAAGCAGAAAATTCTGGTGTCTCGTCCCCCCAATTACAGAATAATCTGATTCTTGAAGCTGCGGCTCAGCTCCTTGTGTGGCAGGACGATGGAGTTTAATATGACAACTTCTGCGGGGATGGAGACATTACAGCCTGGAAGACAAATAAACGGATTAGAACACCAATTAGCAGATGAAGTTATTGATGAATGAGGTGTGCTATCAAATGGTAACCTCATTATAGAAACTGTTCCATGACCCTTTCACATCAACATGTGCCAATAAAGCCTTATGGGCCATACACACTATACAATTGTCTTTAGATTTTTTTTTTCCTTTAGATTTACCAAAACCTTATAATACAAGGTCAAATCTAAACACTTTCAATTTGTATGCAATCAGACAGGCCCTTGCACTACATACAGTGCTGTATCCTGGCCTAGGACAACAAGGCCCAGGCCTAGGGCAGCATTTTGCAGGGGGGCAGCAAAAAAATATTTAATTATTTGTATAATGACTATGGACTTCCTATTTATTATACAAATAAGTGAAATAATCCTATAATTACAATAAGTGGCAGCAAACACAAGTCCAAATATCTTAAAAGAGTAATCTTACTAATCCTGTGACATAAGGCTGTACTAATGGGCACTGATAAGGCTGCACTGGTGACCACTGATGGGGCCACACTGATATGAGTAAAGAGGCGGCACTGATGAGGCTAAACTGATGAGGCTAAACTGATGGGAACTGATGAAGCTATGCTGATGGGCACTGATAGACTGTGGTTATGGTCTGTGGTTTACAGATGACAGGGTGAGTCATAAACAGGAAGGGGTGTGGCCTTTACAGGAAGGGGTGGGTCATATTTAAATTAGGGGGTGCACAAGTTTAGTCAGGCCTAGGGCAGCACAAAACCTAAATACACCACTGACTACATAGTTGAAGGTAAATCTAAAGGAAATCTAACAACAAAAGTTGTATAGTGTGTATCCAGCTTTAGGCTGGCCATACATGGTGCAAATTTCTTTCCTGCAACCACACGATTCCCCCATCAACACACAGTCCTGACAGGGGAATCAGCAATGGCCTTCTCCCGGTGGGGAGGTGGGAGCGGGTGGAGGAGAAGACAGTGATTATCCTTAGCGGCTGCTATAAATCACAAGAAAACCCAGCAGGCAGGTTGTACCCAAGTTGATCAATCAACTTGGTACATTCAACCTGCCCAGAAACGGTTCGAATATTGGCTGGTTCCTGCTGAACAGGGTGAGATTTGAATGGTCTATGGCTGGCCTTACCTGTAAAAATTGAAGGCAAATACTTACCTTGCCGCCCATATTGCTGAACTTTACTCAGATCCTGAAAAATGACCCCCCTAAAGTCAACCCAGAACAGGTATAGAGGAGCAACACTAAGTTCAACCTCCAGAGCTCAGGAGTGGTGCTCAAATTTTTAGGTGAAATCTCATTCCAAATTGCATGGATCCATCCAAACCAATTCCACTCATTAATGGTCCCCACACCTTGCTGCCTTCCTCAGACTGGGGTCGTCCAAGCACACTGATGCACTTCGAGGGGGGGGGCAAACGGGGGGGGGGGCAACCCCCCCCCCCCCTCGAAACGTGTCAGAATCTGCAGACCCATGTGGCATCTTCACCAACGAGTCATGCATAGCAGTTCTGGCAGTTTTCGATTTGGATATTCATGATTGGTAGCACAGAGGCCAAGTGGTTAGCACTTCTGCTTGGCAGCACTAGAGTCGCCAGTTAAAATCCCAACCACTGCACTACCTGCCTGGAGTTTACATGTTCTTCCTGACCCTGTGTGGGTTTCCTCAGGGTTCTCCGGTATCCTCCCACATTCCAATGACATGCTGGTAGGTTAATTGGCTCCTGTCTAAATTGGCCCTAGTAGGTGTGTGAATGTGAATTAGGGACCTTAGATTGTAAGCTCCTTGAGGGCAGGGACTGATGTGACTGTACAATGTATATGTAAAGTGCTGCATAAATATACAGCGCTAGGTACCTGTAAGAATATATTATAATAGTAAAATAAATAAGCATGTACTTTATATTGGTTTGCGAGTATAATAACCTACTTTCCTTTTTTTAATAAATGGTGTTTAAAGATAATGCCCTGGGGTGCCCTCTCTCTGTTCTTATAAATAGGTGTAGAGGAGCGGCAACGTAGAAATACCTCACAGTTGACGTTGGGCTTAAAAGCGGAAATACACTAATTTCGGCTCCAGCAAGGCCCTGGAGCTCCCCACCAGCTGCTCTTCAGGCAGCCGGCTTTTGGGTATCAAACACTGGTCACTTTCATTGGCTGGGTGGGGATGATGTCACTCCCGTGCTGGAGTTTGGTTGACTTCGGCAATGGTGAATTTCTAAAGTGGGCTGCACATTTGCAGCTCTCTGTACAGGGGCAGACAGGCAGGTAGGTAATCTTAAAAGGCAGAAGGGAGAAAGCACGTCTCTTCCTCATTAAAAATCCTGCCTTTTTGCCTATTTTGATTTACTACCTAACGTTCCACTTTAAAAAGTTTATTAAAGTACTTGTTTTATAAATAAAAATCCAATGCGTTTCAGGGGAATTGCCTCTCCCTTCTTCAGGGCAGTGTGGATGGCTGTGGGTGGTACAGGTCTGAAACCGGAGATCAACTTGGGGTTAAAGTTTTCTGGTGCAGTCAGATCGTATAGCCCTGGTTTGACTGGGATTATACAATTAAACTTCTTAAAATTAAACTTCAACTATGAGGCATTTCTACGCCTAGTACTACCTTACACCTGTTCATCCCCCAGGAGGGTAAGGGACAAAGCATGTCTTCTCCGCATTAAAAATCCTGCCTTTTCGCCTATTTTGATTTACTACCGAATGATCCACTTTAAAAAGTTTATTAAAGTACTTGTATCATAAACAAAAATCCAATGTGTTTCAGGGGAATTGTCTCTCCCTTCATAAGGGCAATGTGGATGGTTGTGGCTGGTACAGGTCTGAAACCGGAGATCAACTTGGGGTTAAAGTTTTCTGGTGCGGTCAGATCGTATAGCCCTGGTTTGACTGGGATTATACGATGAAACTTCTTAAAATTAAACTTCAACTATGAGGCATTTCTACGCCTAGTACTCCCTTACACCTGTTCATCCCCCAGTCGCTTACAGAGAGGCAGCAGCCAGAGACCTAAACAAGTCTCACTGACATACCACATTTGTAGGCGGCGCATGGGAACACTCTTAAATAATCCAGGGAGGATGCAGATGCGATGATTAATGAGTAAAAGCTTAGTTTATTGTTTAAAAGAAGAACCACAAGGTACATACCACGCCGGGTCCGGAGTCAGGCAGGAGCACTGTCTGAGATGGAAGCCGGATTGGAGATGGCAAGTTGCCAATAGCTGCTGTGTGCTGGAGATGGAGAGGAGCCTCACCGGAGTGAGGATGAATCGTCACTGCGGTGCACAGAGCCCTTACACGGTGTTCGGAAGAGGGCTGTTCGCCTTGCAGGAACCAGGGTGGAACACAAACGTCCTCCGTTGCCGTGACTACTTGTTTCACACGCATGCGCTTTATTAAGTCACGGGGAAGACAGCAACAGAGGTATTTAAAGCCAAAGGAGGGGCGGGAAATGAATAATACTGGGAGGACTTAATGAGTTCTTTTAACCCGTCAGTGCCCTTGCCTCTCTCCCGACAAACAGCGCGATAGTAAAAACTCATCAGGCCACCCACAGTATGTGGCTATACGCCCGTGAATGACCACGACTTCTAACCGAGGGAAGGGGCCCTGTCCAAGACCCAACCGTCTAATGCACTTCAAAGGACGGACCTTCTTCAGAGCCAACAAAAGTGATGATTAATCCTCGCTCCGGCAAGGCTCCTCTCCATCTCCAACACACAGCGGCTATTGGCAACTTGCCATCTCCAATCCGGCTTCCATCTCGGACAGTGCTCCTGCCTGACTCTGGACCCGGCGTGGCATGTACCTTGTGGGTCTTCTTTTAAACAATAAAGTAAGCTCTTACCCATTGATCATTGCACCATTGAGCATCGCATTGATCATCGCAGAGCAGACCGATCCCCCTCTTCTCGGGTCCCCCGCCGGCACTGCGGGCTCCTCCTATTCCTTATGCTATGGGGGCACATGTGCATGCTCATTCCCAAGCCCCACCCTGTTTGTCCATAAGACACACAGAATGGGGCTCAACCCAGTCCCCTTCTCACCAACTGTGATTGACAGCAGTGAGAGCCAATGGCTCAGCAAAAGAAGAGGCAGAGACCAAGGAGGGCAGGCGCTCTGCACATTGCTGGATCACGATCGGGCTCAGTAAGTATTAGGGGGAAGCTACATACTGAATGCATTAAAGAGGAAGTAAACTCTTCCTTTTTTTTTTTTCTTCCCTGCAAAGTAAAGGCATAATGTGCTAGTATGCATTGCATTAACCCTCATTGTTCCCGTTGGCAGCCGCATCCATCTTCTGCCATCTTCCTTCCTGCAATGAGGCCCCCTGAGCGCGGGAGCCGCTGGTCACGCACAGGACTCTGAAGGAACGGCAAGGGTGGCCATTTCTTTAGAGCACATGCGCCGATGACGTCATCGGCTGCATGAAATGTAAATTTCTCCTATCCTAAACGGTGCAAGTTTAGGAGATATTTACAGTACCTATAGGTAAGCCTTATTATAGGCTTACCTATAGGTAAAAATTCTAAGAGTGGGTTTACAACCTCTTTAAGGTAAAAACCTTCAACTTTAGAACTAGGGATCAACCGATTATCGGCAACACCGATATATATCGAGGGCCGATATGTACTTTCCTTGATATATCGGAATCGGCCCCTGAGGTTACCGATATATTGCCAATATTTCGGAAAAGTGCTGTACCGGAGTGATGCCTGCAGCTAGAGGCATCACCCCGGTACCGGCGTCCATAGCCGACAGTCGGCTGTCTTGTAATGACAACCGATGCCACTGAGAAGCCGCTCGGCTGTCATTACAAGGAGCGGGAGGTGACGCCCCCCCCTCCCGCAGCTCACCCGGGTCTCCCGTCCTACCAGGAGACCCAGGCATCCTACCTCCACCACCGCCGCTGAAGAGAAGACCCCGGTCTCCATGTAAAAAACCCTGAAGTAATATGACATTAAAAAAAACTGACAGCATTCAAAACAGCCAAACTTGAATTTTTGAATTGCTTTTCGGTGCCGAGGAGGGGTTTGGGGTCTTTTAGACCCCCAGATCCCTCCACAAGGAGTACTTTTAACAAAAAATAAAAATACAATTTTTTTTTTTACATGTCCGAAAATAATCGGCAGATGTCAGCCAATACCAATATCCGATGACCAAAATATCGGTATGGATATCGGCATTAAAAAAATTATATCGGTCGATCACTATTTAGAACCACTTTCTTTTCTTTTTACCATATATTTAGTAAAGATTTTCAAGTAATGATACAAATATCCAGCTAGGGCATTATCCAATGTTTGGTCTGTTAGTGCATGACTTAACATAGCCAGTACAAACAATGCAGAAAAAATAAAACAAAACAATAAGATATAAGGATAAGGAGTATAAGGAGCTCAATAATAAAACAGGTGATGCTGGTCATGTCCTCAGGACATCCGGACACCACTAGTGGGGGCAAACTGTGCCCAGGCGGGGGCAAGACCAACCATCTTTCTCAAGAACCGTTGAGTTTTCCCATGTGGGAAAGAACTGGAATCACTTTAACTCCTGTGCACTATAATGGGCCTACAATTAAGTAACTCACTTTCCTGGCAGAAACAGGCTTGTTTTTTGTTTTTTTCCCCTTTTTTGAGGTCTAGGTATAATTTTCACTTACCTAGAATAGTTATGGATGGGGTAAGCTTCCCTTCCCTAAACAGGGTCTCACTGTCAATTTTGGCATACGGGTCGTTAGGATTGGGGTCACTGGGCGTTCCTTCCACTCGAGCCCAGCGTCCAATGCTGCTGTCCCAGCCCACGATGGTGTTCAATACACAGCTGTGATCCTGCAGACAGAAAAAAAAAAAAAAAAAGACTATTGCTTGCCACTGTAAAACACATACAACTTTACCAGGTGGATGTACCCACTGAATCGGTCAGGAATACCCCTGAGGTGTGACACCCTGTGTGCTATACAGTAACAAATGTTATATATGAATGTGCTGGCTCTTTCTATCAAGATTTTCAATACATAGGTCTGCAACAAAAGACATTTGAAGGAAAAGTCATGTCAGGGACATTGCAAAAGTCCTCTGGCTCCCCCTGGCTGCTGCACTGAGATGACAATAAACCAGTAAATATCCTTTAAACAAACCTAGAACCAAATAGCATTGTGATCACATTGGGGATTCTTTAGGGATTATGAGGAAGTCACGTGACCAGTGACGTAACGCATAAGAGGAGCCAGTGACGTCAGACTTGTCGGTCACACTACGACCCGTGCCGGGAAGCCGATCGCGGCACATAAAGACTTGGATACCATGCGTTTTGTACCTATCTAAATGTGAGTGTTCTGGATGAAGTTTTTTTAATCAATAAATGCTTTTTAAACATACTACACTATGAAATCACTGTGTTTGTCTATATAAAATCATTGAGCTGCTCCACTCTGAATAAAGGAGGATTCAAGGGAAGCCATTGGACTCCCCCAGGTGGATTGGTTTACTATGTGCTGCACAATACCTTTGTGCTGCAGGTGAGCACGCATTGCACTCAAAGGTGGATAGCAGGTGGATGGATCTTGCACATTGAACACTGAAGTTTTTTAATGAGGAAGCACTGCATGTATAGGAGACTCACGGACCTACCTTTTATTATTGGAAGAACATTCATAATAATAATAATAATAATAATAACAATAATAATAAAATATATATATATTATTTTATTTTAGTTTCCACTTTTTCCACATTGTTCTTGGCAATTTTGATTCATGGTGCACTGTTGGCACTAATCCTTTGTTTTAAACTAATCTCAATGCTATTTGGTTCTAGGTTTGTTTTATGGATATGTACTGGTTTATTGATCGCAACATGAGTATGGATATATAATTAGCACACATTGTTGCTTACAAAGAATAGTGCACCACTTTGACATTATTATTTATATAAATTTCAAAGCAGCCAATAACATTCAAGTTGTTTTTACATCAGAAAACAAAATGAAATCAGATTGGATGCTATGGGCCACCAACTTAGCCTTATCAATGAGCCTAGCTGTACTGTATTCTAGAGGAATGGGATCATGGTCAACTCTGAACAAGGATTACCATAGAAGAGGGCTCGACAAATCCCATGCACCAGGTCGTAATTGCGACTAGAAATTGCATCCTGGTGCCTGGCCTTTCTCAGCCTATTTACTGTTGGCACCAGGCATGAGCATAGAGTGCAAGCGATTGGCCATGACACATGGCAATCGCCGTCAAGTCCCTCCTTCTTCGATCCCATTGGCCATCTCCTTATGATCTTTTTTTTTTTCTTTCAAACAAGGCCCGCCCCCGTTTTCCAAGCATTGGTTGGACGGGCCGTGGGATTCCCGCCTGCATTGCCCTCAGCGGCTGTCATTTAGACAAGGCATCAGATGGCTGGGTTACCCGTAGATCTTGCTGCCTTCAATTTTGGCTTAGCAGGCTGGTCTTGACGGCGGAGGTTCGGTACCCTGTCAGTGGCTGACCTCAGTAGTCATCGCCGGTGGTGGTGGTAAATGTGTCTTCCCAAGCCTGGGACATGGAGCTGTGTGAGAGGCGACATCCCATGGAGAGCTTTGGCCGGTGTAGCTCGTGTTGGCTGCATTAAGTGCTCCCCTCATCTCTACTCACCTGACCCCCGCTCTCCCCCCAGGCTCCTCAATGTTGTCTGTACTGTAGTTCCTGCTAGCTCCCCTGTGTGTATATGTCCTTCTTGGGAGCCTGGTCTGTAGTTGGTCTCTCCTAGACTAGAGTGGGAAATTGTGGGATGGAAGGGCCAGGCTGTCCTTTACTTGCTGAATCCTGAATCAGAGCAGGCAGCAGCAGTGTATCCCTGGAAGCAGCTCATGTCCCTGAGGGAGAAGGATGTAGTTCTAGTACTGATTTAGGACCATGTTTTATATTAGTGACCCCCCCCACGTTGAGACCAACGGGTCTCTCAGAGGGGCTCACTTATATAAGGTGTTCCCACACCTCAAAAACCTACAAGTTCTACAAATGCAGCGCAACTTCCCCCATATAATTATATGGACTGCTACCCGCCCATCCACAGTACATTTACTGCAGGCAGGTGGCACGAGCAGGCTGGATAACGTACATGTGCATCATCCAGCCTGTTCCGGGTTAGGGGCACACTTGTGGGCGATCCCTGCTGATCCACGCGGACACTGGCTACAGCGGGATTTTATCAGCAGGTCCCCGCCAATGGTTTATGGCTTATACCTACTAATCGGCTGTAGCCAATCACAGCACAGAGTCCTGCATTTACAAACATACAGGGCTCTGTACACAGGTCAGCAATCTTTGTTAATTAGAAAAACTGGCTCCTAGGTTCAAAGCAAATTTGTCAAGCCCTGCCATAGAAAACACTGTCATGTGTGATTAGATAGACATGTTTCAGGGGTTCTGCTCTCTCACCTGCAGTATAGCACCATGTAAGATAATAGACTCTCGCACCCGCACTCCAGCGCCTATAGTCACTCCCATTCCAACCGACACATTTGGACCCAGCTGTAAAGAAGAGCAGAAATTTGACAGAAGCCGATATGCGTTGTTCAATCTGAGCTGTTGACACAGTTGCTGAGAGATTATACAAATACTGTCCCGTAGCCCATTAAAAGCACAAAGCTTTAAGATAAATAATCAAACATCGGGAGTTATACTGCCGTCTACTGGAGAAATTGACGCTAGACCTAACACATCTAGTATGAAACAGCTTCTCCTCCATAGGGTAGCACAGTTTTTGTGGTTAGTACTTCCGCCTGGCAGCACTGGGGTCATTGGTTTAAATCCCAACCAGGACACTACCTGCATGGAGTTTGCATTTTCTCCGTGTCCCTGCCTGGGTTTTCTCTGGGACTCCCGTTTCCTCCCACAATCAAAAGACATGCTGGTAAGGTAATTGACTCCTGTCTAAAATTGGGCATAGTGTGTATATGTATGAATGTGAGTTAGGGACCTTAGATTGTAAGCTCCTTGAGGGCAGGGACTGATGTGAATGTAAAATATACAAATGAGGCTGCATACCCCTGACCCTCTGTCTGGACAGTGCTGATTGGCCCTGTGCTGATCACATGCACCCTCCCAAGAAAAAAAAAAAACTCTCTAGCAATACACACCAAACTGAGCATGTGCAGAGTGACTCCAAAGGCTGTCTTATCAGGAAGTTTGGGGACAGTGGAAGGAGGGGAATCAGAGAAGACAGGATCAAACCGCCTTTTATACACAATGTGCAGGATTAATCCCTTCGGTTCCACAGTGAGAACAAGCATGCTCTACCGCATATACACACTGATTTTACTGTTGTGGGTTTATTAACAGTTGAAAGCTGAACTCTGGGTTCAGTGAAAAAAAAATGACCCTTGCAATGAGGATTTTCAGATTGTAAAGGGTTAAATGTTTGTCTTGTCTAGAGATAGTGAATGAGCAGCTGTACTTAAAGCGGAGTTCCACTCATTTTTGTGTTTATTAAAAGTCAGCAGCTACAAAAAGTGTAGCTGCTGACTTTTAATAAACACACACTCACCTGTCCCACGGTCCAGTGATGCGGTCGCCCCAAACCCTCGATCCTCTCCCTCTCCTCTCGGTAGCACCGGCATCTCTAGTGTGGGCACCTGGCTGTGGTGCGCACTGCGCATGTGCGAGTCACGCTGCACGTTGTGAATGGCTGGCCAATCTTCTGGGACAATCTTCTGGGAGGGAGGGAGGGAGGGAGGGAGGGAGGAGAACGTCTGCTCGAGCAGAAGTGGGAGCGGGTACCTGTCAAATCTAGGTACCCACTCCCCCCCCCCCCCCCCCCAAAAAATATGACATGCCAAATGTGGCATGTCAGGGGGTCAGCAGTATTTAAAGCAGATGTTCAACTTTTGGGTGGAACTCTTTCCCACTCTCCAACATAGATGTGGGGGCAGGCCATCCCAGGGTGTGTGCGGGCCCTCCTCATCATTACTTACAATGTTGGATTGCTGGTCCTGCATTGTATTTGAAGATATTGGAATGCCTTTGAGCAGTGGAGTGACAAAGGCAACCGGCTTCAGGGGAACACTCATACAGCAGGAAAGAAGCTTGCGGGAGTGAGGAACATGGTAGGAATTTCTATGTATTTATCTACCCCCAGACTAATGAAGCCAAAGTCCCGATATATCCAACAACAAATGATAATGCATTCTCTTGTAGCAACCAATTACACTTTTACTTACCACAGCTGATGAATCAACCTTGGCTGTTGGGTGAACGTACACATTTCCTAAAGAAGTAAAAATATATAATTGTCATAACTGGTTTGGCATGTTTTACCTGAAAACTATTTGCAATTAGCAATAGGACCAGATAGGGATCATCTGACTGACTAATGTAATGCTTTGCACATTAATTTTAAGCTCATTGGAATAGGTCTAGCCTGGAGTCTATACGGCTTATTTAAAGTGTGTCTATAAAAAAAACTTTTTTTTTTTTAAAATAGAATGGGGAAAGTATAGAACCTCTGTCAGGTTTTACTGCTATCCAGTTCTTAATGTTTTGGAGACAAGTTTTACTAGACAGGAAATGAGGGAAAGTCTAACAGAGAAACAGACAATAAAAAGCTGACAGGGGTTGCAGCATTCTCCTTTTAGTTTTAGTTTTTCAACTTGTTTGGTTGCTGTTGGATAGATTCCTTCACTTCCGTTTGATTATATTTTATGATTTGATTATATGCGTGACTCAAAGTGCCTTTGGGCATTTCTCTCTTTTTCTGTATGAATTTGATTCCTTCACTTCCAGTCTGATAAAAAAATGTGTCTTCTAATCCTTCTCCACTCTACCCAAAAAAAATAAAAATAAATGTGTATATATATATATATTATATATATATATATATATATAAAAGTGGTTATAGATATACTTTAAAACGCCAATGGACACTGAAATATTGACCACCACCCGCCCTGTTTTCCTGGCTAAAAGGACAAGATGGTATAGGGATTTCTAGAGCCAGTCATGTGATCAGGGACCCAGCATCTCTGCTGAAGAGGCCGAGAGTCAAAAATCGGGCATAGCTGCTGACTGGCTGGCCCTGCCTGCCAGCCCCCCTAAGCCCATCCAGCAGAGATCACGTAACCAATGCTCTAGCATACATTCACATGATGGACATCAGGAGCAGTACATAGTACCGAAGTCTGAAGGACAAAAAAGGTGAGCATATCAAAACTCCTTTTACCAATTAGGATTTCGAAGAGATTAGATTAGATTAGGTGTTGCATTTTAAGACCCGGTTCACACTTCTGCGTGTGCCGGGTTCGCATGTCATGTCGGAGCGCACTGCTCCGACATGACATGCGATCAGCTGTGCGGTGCGAGTATAGCCATACAGTTTGTATGGCTAAATTCGCACCGCACCCGCAGCAAAGACGCACAGGAGGCATTTTTGCTGCCGCATCAGGATCGGATCGCACAGCGGTTCACACTTGTGCGATCCGATCCTGTGCGAACTGCACGATCGCACTGCGATATGCGATCAAACTGGGGGTGTCGTTAAGATTACATTGACACCCCCAGCGGATCGCATATGGCAGTGTGAACTGCCGGGGGTGCGTGTGCGATGCGGGAACAGGCTGCGAATTCGCAGCCTTCCCGCATCGCAATAGTGTGAACCGAGCCTTAAAGACAAAACTGCTTTGTAGCTTTACAAAGGTATTCCCAAATGAAAAGCACATTAAGACAAAAAAAAAAAAAAGCAAGAAAAACGATAAAGATAGAGAATATACATACATACACACACACACACACACATTATATATTTTTATATATATATATATATATATATATATATAAACACACACAGATATATCTTGCTTTATCTACCTCTATCTATATATCTCTCTCTCAACTCCCCTTAGTGGTAATTTTTAAATAGAACGATCACCATAAACAATTGCAAAAATCCTTAACATATCCAAATTGATTCACAATCTAGATAAAATCTAACACTGTGTAAACCAGAATAATGAAAATAAAGTGTTAACGTTAACAAAATAGTGCCTAAATTGTTCCATAAAGCTTAAATAAATGACAACATGCTCCTATAGGTATACATGTGCTATAAAAGTACTCAATTGGCCATCACACCAGTGTAATATAAATTAAACAGTTCAAAATAATCCATCCATGTGATGAAAATCATGCATTCCTCTTCATAACTCCATGTGACAATTGCAGAGCCCCCCACCTCTCCTCTGCACTCACTGACTCTAATTGCTTATCTGTTCCAAATTAACATAAGATCATCAATAAATTGATAATGAAATAAATAAACACAGGTCTCAGATTTCCAAAAAATGATCCTATCTTCCCATTTCACCATAAAAATTTTGGTAAACGCAAATTTAGTTCCCATAGCCAGCATTTTTTTTTGTCTTTAGTACTTCCCCCTGATTCCAAAAATAGTTACGTGACAAACCGAAAACTAATAATTTCTTCAAAATAAAAACTTTTTTGGGCAAAAGGAATGTCACCCGGCTTACAAAGAGAGCGTAATTAAGGCATCATCATCGTTCTATAATGGTGTACAGGGAGGAAACTTCAGCTGTCACCAAAAAGGATTTCCGATTTATCTTTCAAATCATCCTCCTTTAACAATTGTAGAAAATCCTTTGTGTCTTTTAAATAAGCCTTAAATTGTTACAGTAACCCCCCCTCCATTGCGGGGGTTACGTTCCAGACACACCCGCGAAAAGTGAAAATCCGCGAAATAGAAAAACCCTATTTAAATACACCGTAGGCATGTTTTTATAACTGCCACTGTACTTTTAAAAGCATTTTAAAGGTCTTTAAACACACTTTTAAAACAATAAAAAAACTAATTTAAACACATAAAAGATACTGAGAGACAGAGCAAGAGCTATGGAAAACACAAAAATAATTAATTTCCATTGATTATATAGTAAAATACCATTACAGAAAAAAAACGCAATATACCGGGACTGCAAAAACGGAACTGCCGTAGAGCGGGGGTTTACTGTATAATACTAGGTTGCAAGAATTTGTCTAAACACTCACCCAGCCTTGATGTAACTAAACCTATACAATTTACTATTGGTCTTGCTGGGGAACAGTGAATATCTTTGTGAATTTTGGGTGAAGTATAAATAATAAGGGTTCTGCAAACATTAGCTACTAAGTAACTTTTCTCTTTTTTTGTTAGCATGCTGGATTTATACCCCCAGTCCTTCTAATTCCTTTTTATAATCATCTGTTGGATCCCCAGTTACAGTAATCTCACATAAATACTGGAGTCAGTAAACATCTCAGACAATTGGGAATGATAAAATCCTTTATCCATAATTACCACTCCTTCTGCCTTATCTGCAGGGTGTATAACAACATCCTTCCTATTCTCCAGACTTTCTATTCCCTCCCTTATATATTTAGGGCACTTTCACACTGGTCCAAGCAAAAACACGTCAAAAAATGCGATTTTTCCCCATTTGCGGTGTGGCTTTTAAAAAGAAATGGGGCTCAAAAACTGCACCAAAAACGTATTGTGAGCGCGTTTTTTGCTGCGGTTTCACTTTGTTTTTCATTGGTATCAATTGGAAGGTGCGTTTTTAGTGCACTTTTTTTTTAGCTCCCCGAACATGTTGCTATGGTGCTGCAAGCAGGATTTTTTGTGCCGCAATGGAAGTGCACAGCCGTAGTGTGAAGACATTCATTGATTTAAAAGGGAAGTATTTTTTCTTGAGCTTTTCAGGCACTTTTTTTGTGCATGAAAAATGTCTGAAATGAAAATGAAAGAGCCCTTAGGGATGATGACGTTTTTTTTTTTTAGGAACAATCTTTTCTAGATCATTCAACACTAAATTAAAAACCTCCACATAATGGTTATTTGAAATGGGGGATTGTAAATGGAAAATTTATTCTTCAAACCACTGATAGCCCCTCCTAAATGAATCTATTCTATTATATGACAAAGGGGGATTTAATAGAAAGTATTTTTTTTCAAATTGGGGTTTCTTGTACACTTTAGGTGTGTCCACATACAAATCCAAAATTTACTCATGGCCTTCCTAGAGGCACATTTCAGGCCAGACTCAACATATTGGCTTCTTTATGTGTCAAAAGAGGATTTACTCAAAGATGCAATCCATTAATGTTCCCTCCTCCTTTTTCTGCTGTTGCTTTCGTCTCCACTTGGATTGCACAGTCACATTGATGGTGCACATGGGGTTAATTTCTCTGAGGGGGAAGGGTATTTAAACAGTGTTGCTGTGCCGTATGGCCAACCCTTCGAAAAGGTCAGGAGACAAAACTAGTCAGGGTCAGACCACACAGCAACTGGAAGGGATGATTGACCCCCGCTGAAAGTGACCTATCACTGTCACAGTGAGCGAGGGGACCAGTGTAACGTTAGAAAACCATACCTCGTGAAAATTCCATACCCACGTCACTTCCTGGCAGAAACGTAATGGAACAGCTGAGCAGCGTAGCAGTGCGCATGCTCACAGCTCCGGATACATCATTGAACAGCTGGAGGAGCTTTCTAGTGAGCATGCTCGGAGGGTAGGGAATGGTCACGGTAGTGTGTTCTAACGTTACACCGCATCAGCTGTTTCGGCGGTTACATTAAAACATCTCGGCTGCAACATTAATCATCTCCGCTCCTACCCCTGTCACTTCCCTGATCTTGGCTACTAAATGTAAAAGTGGCGGCGGGTCTATGAAATCGAAATGACGGAGATCGCGGCTCCGTGATTTATATTTTCATAGACCCGCCGCCGCTTTTACATTTAGTAGCCAAGATCAGGGAAGTGACAGGGGTAGGAGCAGAGATGATTCATGTTGCAGCCGAGATGTTTTAACGTTAGAACACACTACAGTGACAATTCCCTACCCTCCGAGCATGCGCACTAGAAAGCTCCTCAGCTGTTCCATGACGTAGGTGCAACGGAAGCGACGTGGGTAGGGAATTTTCACGGGTATGGCTTTTTCACGGAACACCGGGTGAGATGCAGTGCAAGCAGCATACGGATGGCTTTTTGTGCACTTCCCTAAAGCAGACCTTCAGTCATTTTTTCACCTTTCCATCTATTAAAACTTCTGCCCTTGTTATTTTATATGCTGTCAAAGTAAAACATTTTTTTTCTGCCAGTAAATATCCCTTACAGCCCACTTCCTTTCTTGTCTAGTCATTAGCCTAAGCTAATGACATCATGCACAGCTCTGTCTCTCACTCTCCTGAGAGTTTGCCAGAAAGTGTGGAGGGATGAGTCATAGATAAGCTAAGGAGAGCTACAGAGCTGGTGGGGGCTGGATGAGGGCGGAGATAACAGGAGACTGCAGAGATCCATGTGTATTCATCAAGAGAAGAGAAATGTGCAGTCAAGAAGTGGTATGAGTGCGTCTGTTTATATATATATATATAAAATAGTGATAATAAATCATTTCTGGAAAGGAAAAAAATGCAAGGAAGCATTCAAGTAAAAAAAATGCGAGTAAGCAACCAAGGATCCATGGCTTCCCTCCTGTCAGAACCGCGATCTGCCTTGTTTACATAGGCAGACCGCCATTCTTCTGTCTCTCTGCTTGATGATCAGCAGGTCCTGGTAAACAATGAGTCAACGCAGTACCCGCCAATGGGCTCCTTCTGTGTGTGATCACACTGGGTGCAAGCCAGTGGCAAAGGTCAGTTTTACTTTGATAATAATCCAAAAAAAATATATCAGGAGATATCCACAACTATTTACTACCAAAAGAAAGCCCAATTTGTCCTAGAAAAAAAAATAAAAAATAAGCCACAGTATAATCCACCCGGCTGCACAAAGTAGTTGAGATGATATGCACAGTTTTACTAACGCATGTCAAAGTTGCAAAATTGTGTTCAGGCATTAACATTTGTTTTACCTTCAGTCATTAAGGGGTTAAAATGAGCACATAGCTGCAGGATGGTAAACCTTCTAAGATGTCATGGTGATAAGTAAAGCAATGATAAAGTTTACATTACCTATGATTGTCGGGCCTCCCTTCTTGGTTTGGGTGAGCCTCTCTGGGTGTGTTCTATGATACTGGCTTAGGTACAAACGACTGGCATAAATCGCTGAACTGCAGAAAAACACCAAAGTAAAATAGCTCCCCGTTAGCTCAATGTAACGGCTCATATATAAAATCTTGTTACTTTAAACAATGTTTTAACTTTTCATTTTCCTGTAGTTGTCCTGAATCATGACACAGATCTGTACAACATGTAGGAGAGGATTCCAATAAAGCACACATTTTTTCCTTCCAAAATCTTATCCACCTATATATGGTGTAATTTATATATATATATATATATATATATATATATATATATATTAGTCTAAATCACTTACCCTGCTGACTTAATCTGACTCCAAAACCCATCTGTTTTATACACATACAGGTGACCTCTTCCAGCAAGAGTGGTGAATACGTCCTGCTCCAGCCGAATAACCTCAGCCCGCTGCCAACTAGAGTTCTCCTCACTGAGTAAATAAGAGGACAAATCAATTACTTCGAGAAACGCAAGCTAATTCTGCACCCAGCAACTGGATAAAGGGTGGTGCTGTGAGCACAGCGGGCAAAAGGGAGGTTGATTGTGAGATAACGCAGCAAAAACGCATTCTCAGTGATATCTTGGGTCTCCAGTAACTGGGTAGGCTGCATTTTAAGTGATTGCAAAAAGGATAGAAACCGGTAGTTTGAACCTTTTTATTGATCAATATACATGTCTTTCTTAATAAACATGACTTTCTCTTATGGGCTGCTCTCCTAGTTTCCATTTACTAACCATGGTTAGCGCTGCTTTCTATCCTTTTTGTAAACATTCATGCTGTCATCAGCAATTCCCAAGCAGCAGCACCATTGGTCAGTTGTAATTTTGGAAGTGAGATTGCTACAGCGTCAGCGCTGGAACTTTGGTTTTGGTATTCTAAGTGATGTGACCAATCTCCAGTGAATAGATAAGCTGCATTCTCTGTGATGTCACCAGTCTCTAACTCATGAATAGGCTGCATTCTCTGTGATGTCACCAGTCTCTAACTAATGGATAGGCTGCATTCTCAGTGATGTCACCAGTCTCTAACTAATGAATAGGCTGCATTCTCTGTGATGTCACCAGTTTCTAACTCATGAATAGGCTGAATTCTCTGTGATGTCACCAGTCTCTAATGAATAGGCTGCATTCTCAGTGATGTCACCAGTCTCTAACTAATGGATAGGCTGCACTCTCAGTGATGTCACCAGTCTCTAACTAATGGATAGGCTGCCTTCTCTGTGATGTCACCAGTCTCTAACTTATGGATAGGCTGCACTCTCAGTGATGTCACCAGTCTCTAACTCATGAATAGGCTGCAATCTCCGTGATGTCACCAGATTCTAATGGATAGGCTGCATTCTCCGTGATGTGATGTCACCAGACTCTAACTAATGAATAGGCTGCATTCTCAGTGATGTCACCAGTCTCTAACTAATGAATAGGCTGCATTCTCTGTGATGTCACCAGTCTCTAACTAATGAATAGGCTGCATTCTCTGTGATGTCACCAGTTTCTAACTCATGAATAGGCTGCATTCTCTGTGATGTCACCAGTCTCTAATGGATAGGCTGCAATCTCCGTGATGTCACCAGTCTCTAACAAATGGCTAGGCTGCATTCTCAGTGATGTCACCAGTCTCTAACTAATGGGTAGGCTGCATTCTCTGTGATGTCACCAGTCTCTAATGGATAGGCTGCATTCTCAGTGATGTCACCAGTCTCTAGCGAATGGATAGGGTGTATTCTTAGTGATGTCAGTGGTCTCTTGTGAATGGATAGAATACATTTTCCATGATTTTGCTGATCTCTGATGAATGGATAAGAATGCATTTTCCATTATGACACCAGTCTCTAGTGAATGGATATGCCCCATTCTCAGTGATGTCACCAGTCACTAGTGAATGGATAGGCTGCATTATCAGTGATGTCACCAGTCACTAGTGAATGGATAGGCTCCATTATCAGTGATGTCACCAGTTACTAGTGAATGGATAGGATGCATTCTCACAGATGTGATGCCACTGGTCTCTAGTGAATGGATAAGCTACATTACAAGCAATAACACTGGTCTTTTAAGAGTGGACAAGCTAATAAATGTTATGCAAACATGTTATTGCTATCCCTATAGAAAAAATGAGGAGGTTTCCAGTGTGGAACTTATTAGAAAGTGCAATCATGCAAGGTGGAATACATGGGGTGCTTGTGTGATTTTAAAAAGGCAAACATTGGATGGGTCTATATTGCCGTCACCACAATCACCCCCAGTGCTCATGCCATGTGTCTGTGCCACACACAGCACTCACCTGATGCAGGAACAACTGGCCCAGCATGCAGGAGGAACGAGGGACACAGAAGCCGAGGAGAGAAAGAGAAAGAATGAATGTAAATGAATAATTGATGGTTAGAGAGGGCGGAAGAGAGATGCAGGGAGTGGACGGTGCTGTAGACGGAGCTAGATGAGCAATAGTCAAACTCACAGCTGTACATCCTGCTGATTGCGCTGAAAAACCTCTGCAATGTGCTGAAATATCGTTGGTGAGAAGAGGTAAATCCCGCAGTTTATGATGTCACTGACAAATGTACTGGGCTTCTCCACATAATGCAGAACCTGCAGAGAGGCATGGAGACGTTATACACCAACTGCTGGGCACCAGAGACCCGCACACATCACAGTATAGAAATCTCTTTAAAGTGTTAGTTCCCCTTCTCAGCAACAAAAATGAAAAAAAGTAAACACTGTGCACCATCGCCCGCCCTCCCCCCCTTCATGGTGTACTTACCTCCGGGGACACTGAACGGTCAGTGCCCACGCAGCTGATCCAAGGATTTGAAATCCCTGCTCCTCTTCTCTGTGCAGCGCTTCTGGGAAGGACCAGATCGATTTACTGTGCAGGTGCTGAGGAATCAGAATCCCTCAGGTCCGTCCCACAAGCGCTGCACAAAAGAAAGAGAAAGAAGAGCAGGGATTTCAAAACGCTTTTATTAATGTTAAGGGGAGAACATTCTCTTACAAAAACATTTGCAAGCAGGCAGACTTTTTAAAGCAGGAGAGACATACTTCATCTCTTCTGCAATTTCTTACCTGCCTGCATGCAAACATTTTTCTTTAGAATATACACTGAAATGGCTCTGAGCACAAAACCAAAATGGCCAAAGGTGGCAAACCTGTAAGGAGACTGGTGAGAAGGGAGCTTGCAGATGTAGCATCATTAAAGGGTAGGATGAGCAGATGCTTTAGTTGTGCCTTAACGCAGAACTAAAAACGTTCTCAATCAACATGAACTATATATGATCCTTATGCTGCTAGCCTTTTTAAAGAGATAGGAAAGTATATTTATTTGTTTTATACTTTTTTTTTTTTTTTTACATTTCTTCAGTTGCTTCCTGGTTTTTGGCCTAGGCCAAAATGATGTCACATGTCTCAGGTATATTCATGGGCATGTTTTCTTTAACCTGGAGGAGGGGCTTCCTCAGCAAAGCACACCCTCCTGCCTGCATGCCTGATTCAAGGTCCCTTACTCAAGATGGCTGCAGCTAAAAATGCTCGAGGCAAAAGAGACATGGATGGATAGGGGAGTTTGTTTTGAAAATTAAAAATTAATCAAATAACCTTTTCAATTTGTGGTGCTCAGATACAGTTAAAGCGGGAGTAAACAGCATTAAAAAAAAATATATATATATAATAAATCTGGCCCCCGGGCAGTTTAGGTCATAATGTGCTAGTATGCATCACATACTAGCACATTATGCATCGCATACTAGCACAATATGACAGACTTACCTAAAAACTAAGCCCTCACCGCTGAAGGCGCTTCCATCTTCACCCGGTCTTTTTTTCCGGGTTCCCTGGCTTCGGCAATATTTCTCTTTATGGCACGGCTCTGAAGGAATGGCACGGGTATGCCCTTTCTTCAGAGCACATGTGCCGGTGATGTCACCGGCTATATCTAAAAGTAAATATCTCCTAAATAGTGCACATTTAGGGGATATTAACAGTACCTACAAGTAAGCCTTTTTTATTTACTTACCTATAGGTAAAAATCATACAAGGGAGTTTACTTCCACTTTCCGTTCAGCCTTAACACTGACACAGTATGATTATACAGACCGCTAATTCTGCCAAATATAGCAGAGTCAATGGAAGATCCCAGGGATGAAATCACATTACCTCTTGCGTTTCTGCATTTGCTACAATGCAGCCGTAATTCAGGGACTGCGTCCGGTTTGCCTGTCAGAAAAGAAAACACAACTATTTAGATTTCAATAAGAAATAAAACAAACAATGAAAAATAAAGCACCAGTAAGCGCCGGTTCACATAGGAGCGACGCTACTTTCAGGGGCGACCTCCGAGATCGCGGTGCGAGCAGCGCGCCGCGACCTCGGAGCGGCCGCCACGGACTTCATAACATTGAAGTCTATGGCGGTCGCCTCCTGGTCGCCCCAAAGAAGCTCCGGACCCTTTTTCTAGGTCGGAGCGACTTGTGTCGCTCCTATTAGAATGGGTCCGCAGCTTTCCTATGGGAGGCGACCTGCGGCGACCTGTGAGGCGACCAGGTCGCCTCACAGGTCGCCCTAGTGTGAACCAGGGCTAACAAGTATTATTTGTAGCTTAATTTTTTTAAGTTTTAGATAGAGTGGGGGGTCAAGTATTTATTGTTCCCTTTTTTCCCATTGCAGAGATTTGGCATACTTGGTGCTCGCTGGAATAGGAAGTGAGGAGAAATCTTTAGAAAAAGTTGACAATGTGGGGGGAAGATTTAATAAAACTGGTGCACTCCGAATCCGGTACAGCTATGCATTGCAGCCAATTAGCTTCTAACCTCAGCTTGGACAGTAAGGCCCCTTTCACACAGGCGGACTGTTCAGATCCGCCTGTCCGTTTTTTTTTTAGCGGATCTGAACGGTCCCCCTATGCATCCCTATGGGGCATCGGATGTCAGCAGAGACATGTCCGCTGACATCCGATCCGTCAAATCTGGACGGATGGAAACACTATTTTGCATCCGTCCAGCAGATTGAATCGAATGAGAACGGACAGACGGTCCGTTCCCATCCGATTTCCCCCATAGAGATGTATGGGGAACTAACAGCTGTGTCTCCGCACACAGCGCAGAGAACAGCTGTCATCCTCCTGCTCAGCGGGGGATCGGCGGATCGATCCCCCGCTGAGATAAACGGAGTCAGTCTGACGGACGGACTGTGTGAAAGGGGCCTTAAGCTTTGACAATTAAACCTGGAAGCTGATTGCAGCGCAGAGCTGCACCAGATTTAGAACTCGTCAGCTTTAGCAAATAACCCCGTTTGTCACCTTCTCCCCACTCCATTCAAAACCAAAAAATGGGTTGAATTTTACTTTGAAGGGTATTGTAAAATGTAAAAATGTACCATAAACAGTGAATTGGAGGGGGAAAAATGACATATACCTGTAAGAAGAATCTAGTCCTTTAGGGGACAACCATGGTAATTTTTTCAGCAGTACAAATCTTCAAAAGTACTCTGCTAATCACCAGGACCAGAAACTGTAATGTGTACCGGGGTGGGGGAGAAGGCAATTAACTTTCTGTAATCTCCTATACAGAGTGTGCCCTGGATTAGACTCAGAACTCCAACAGATGAAGGGTGTGGAACAAGGAAAACAGATAAGTGAGTATAAGTGAGCTGGGAGTGGCCTGTCAAGGGAAATTCATCACTTTGCCTGGAATGGAACCAATCACTGAAGAAATAAGCCCTTTTTTTTTTTTTATTAACCACTTCAGCTCCGGAAAGGTTTTACCCCCTTAATGACCAGGCCATTTTTTGCAATTCAGCACTGCGTTACTTTAACGAAAAATTGCACGGTCGTACGACGATGTACCCAAATACAATTGATGTCCTTTTTTCCCCCACAAATATAGTTTTCTTTTGGTGGTATTTGATCACCTCTGCGATTTTTACATTTTGCGCTATAAACAAAAAAAAAAAAAAGGAGCGACAATTTTGAAAAAAAAAAAACACAAATATATTTTTTACTTTCCGCTATAAAAGATTCCCAATAGAAAAAAAAAATGTAAAATCTAATTTTTTTTTTTTTTTTTATCAGTTTAGGTCAATTTGTATTCTGTTACATATTTTTGGTTAAAAAAAAAATCCCAAAAAGCATATTTTTATTGGTTTGCGCAAAGGTTATAGCGTTTACAAACTATGGGACTTTTAATTTTTTTTTATTTTTTTATTAGTAATAGCGGCGATTAGCGATTTTTAGCGGGACTTTTTTTGGGGGCGGACAGATCGGACCTCTGACATTTTTGGGGGAGCAGTGACATTAAAGCAGAGTTCCGGCCTCGGAAACTATTTTTCACTTAAAATACCCCCGAGACAGTCAGGGCTAGTGCATTCCATAATGGCTAGCCTCTGAACTGTCCCAGGTCGCACTTACCTTTTAGAAGAAATACTTACCTTGAAAATTTCTCCTCCAGCGCTGCCATCTCAGGTGTGGGCAGCTGAAGTCAGCGCGTCCTCTTCTGTGTCCTCTTCGGTCCCACAATGCACTGCACCGGCCCTGCTCGTCACTTCCGGGGCAGGTGCGTTATTTCTACACAGCTTCTGGGCATGCCCTGATGAGCGGGGCCGGTGCAGGCGCATTGATTCCTGGGAGCGATGACGTTCAGCTCCCAGGAATCAATGAAAGCAGGAAGTGATGGCGCGGGTGGCCGCAGAGGAAGTAGAAGAAAGGTGAGTATATTCTCTTCAATAACAAGGTAAGTAAACAAAAAAAATAAAATAATTGGGACTATCCATTTCTTTTACAGGTGACAGAGCAAGCGGATGGCCCAAAGTAGTTTTTGAGGCCGGAACTCCACTTTAATACAGTAATCAGTGCTAAATAATATGCACTGTTACTGAATAAATGACACTAGCAGGAAAGGGGTTAACACTGGGAGCAATCAAAGGGGTTAATGTATGCCTAATAATGCTTACTGACTGGGGGGGGGAGGGCTTTGTGACAGGCACAGAGAGATCGGGGGTTGTAGCTGAAATTCCTGATCTCTCTCTGCCTGTGTGACAGAAGACTCGCCTGCTTTGTTTACATAAGCAGGCGGCTCTTCTGTCAGTTTCTCTGATGATCTAAACACACCACTAGCGCGGCTCCATGCGCACAAAATCAGGTAGATCTACGCGATTTTGCGCAGTCAAGCCACTCTGCCGCAGTCGGCAAGCGGTTAAAAAGTGTATGGTAACCCAAGATCAAAAATGTCACGTATTGCAGCTTACTGGTCCAAATGTGGTGGCTGCATTCATTTTCTTTTTTTTTTACCTGATGAGCCTGCTAATTAAACATTTTTGGGTTGATTTACTAAAACTGGAGAGTGCGAAATCTGGTGCAGCTCTGCATAGAAACCAATCGGCTTCCACGTTTTTATTGTCAAAGCTTAACTGAACAAACTGAAGTTAGAAACAGATTGGCTGCCCAGCCCTGCAAAGCTTCACCAGATTTTACATTCTCCAGTTTTAATAACTCAATCTTTTCCTGTCCTAAGTTGTCAAAGCTCACTAAATGTACTTTTATCTATGCAGGAGCAGGGTTGTCACCCTAAGACAGGACTACAGAACATCTCCCTCTCTCCTTTTTTCCATAATATAAATAAAACATTATTTGACATACAAACAGGGATCAAATAAGAGAAGTTTATTGTTAGGGGTTACATAAACTGTAATGCTTTTAGTCACAATCCATACTGTACAGAGGGGGGAAAAAAAAAAAAAAAAACAGCGGAAACTGAACTAAAAGGTCTATCATAGTCATAGCTGCCATAGTCTGATCCCAGGGCACCTGTTCAGCATCGCTGCAAGCAAGGTGGCTGCCTTGCAACTGAGCTTATAGACAAGGCACCATTCAGCAGATAAGCCAAGTAAAAAACAAAAAAAAAACAACTTTTATTTTTAAAAACAAATGAATATGGAAACTTCAAATTTTATGATACGATCCATGTTAAAAAAAAATATTAATAAAATAAATATTCAGTAAGCATACAATAAAATGAGAACTGTGCTCAGGGAGCATTCAGTGTTTGCTTTTATAAAATATGCAAGTTAGAATCTCACTTCCAAATACACCACAGATCGGCAACCCAAGGCACATGTGGCAGGACAGGTACACCACGCCAATTTCAGAGGCATCTGGCAGATCATCATGTGGAATGCACACAAGCTTAGACAAGCCTGATGATGGACGCTCTAGTTGACCCTAGTTCCCTACAAATTCAATGCCACTGCCATAGTAGTATGTAATTGACAGCTCACTCAGCTGTCCTGTGCTTCTACACCCATAGCTAACCCCCTACATGATGTTTCAGAGAGGTTTGTCTGACGTTGATGTGCTTGCCCTCCTCCTGTGTAGGCCCCCCCCATGACTTATTAGCCTGCCTGCCTACCCTCTTCCTCCACTTAGTGGGACTGCCAGCTGCAGCAAGTATGAATGGAAAACCTCTGCGCTTCTATAGGTGCAAGAATTGGGGCTGATCTGAGGTCTGATGGTGGAAAAAGGTTGCTGACCCATGAAACACACATTGCTCTTGAAGTGATATTAAAAGACAAGTTAAAAAAAAAAAAATTAAAAACAAACATGTTTTACTTACCAGCTCTGTGTAAGCACAGAGCAGCCCAGATCCTCCTCTTCTTGGGTCCCCCGTCGGTGCTCCTGGCCGCTTCCTCCTGCCAAGTGCCCCCAGAGCAAACAGCTTGCTATCGGGGCATTCTGCTCTGCATTTCCATTAACACACAGAGCCGTAGACCAGCCCTGCCCCCTCTCTCTCCTCATTGGCTTACTGGCTCCCGCTGCTGTCTCAGCCAATGAGGAGGGAGAATCCCTGGAGAGCTGAGGCGTTCACGCACATTGCATAGAATGCATGAAGGTAAAAAAAACTTGTGCCTTTATAACCATATTAAAGTTTATAGCAGCCCTCAAAAAATATTGTGCTCCATGGAAGTTAAACAGGCAATTTGTGCCATCACTTGATAGGGAAAGTAAAAATAGAATTTGTATGTTCATTATGCATATGATATACTTTTTAAACTATATAAAAAAAAAAAAAAAAAAACAACAAAAATAGGATGTTTTTTGTAGCAGCAGCCCCTCTTACCGTTGTCCCCAGCATGATGTAACTGTCTGTGTTTTCATGCTGTTTCCGGAACTCCAACATCTGCAGGAGAGGGAACTCCGAGCACACATCTGCATTCAAGACAAAGAACGCCTGTGGCCCACCGGAGAGGATCTGGTCCCGGAAGTGATATATGCCACCGCCAGTGCCCAGAGCTGAATATTCCTGTAGGTACCTGGAACAAAGAACAAATGTTCATACTATGAGTCTGCAAAGAGGATTACAGAGATCCCAGTTATGAAAAGGAGACAAAGACGCAATAGAAATTGTATTCCCTAAGAGTATTACCCCAAAAATCAATGGGAAATTTAGCATCTAAAAAGGTGTCTTATACTTTACTTTGTGGCTATCCATTTCCAAAGAACCTCTAACTAGTTCCATATAAAGTAATTCCTCCTAAATGTGGTTAAATATTTACAGATCTGCAAACAAATAAAACAAATTTACAAAAGCGAATGAATGCTCACCGGATAGCGACTTTAAATTCCTGCTGTGCTGTGACCAGGAAACGGCTAAGAGCTTCATTTGGCTGGTAAAATCCGATCAGGAGGATCTCCTTCAGATTGGGTACCTGCAGAGAGGAGGGATAACAGGTCTGAGCAAATGCTGCACTACAGTTGTAGGAGGGAATTGGCCACATAACCCAACTCAGGTCATTTGTTTTTCTATGCATCACTGCAGCAAAGTGACACCATTTATTCCTACTATAGCACAGTGGCTTAGTGGTTAGCACTTCTGCCTTGCAGCACTAGGGACCTTGGTTCAAATCCTAGACAGGACACTGTCTGCATGTTCTCCCCGTGGTTGCATGGGTTTCCTCGGCTACTCGGGTTGCTTCACCCACTCCGAAGTCAAGCTGGTAGGTTATTTGGCTCCAGGTTAAAAAACTGGCCCTAGTTAGTATGTTTGATAGGGACCTTTGATTGCAAGCAGCTTGAGGACAGGGACTGATGTGAATACACACACACAGAGATTGTAACATGTTGAGTAGATTTTATTCCGCTACATAAAATGTGTAATATAATATTATTAATAAATATCATTATTATTAATAATAAGGACGATAATAATAATAAAAGAACAGACTCAATACCTACAATGCAATGGTCCCACATCAGGGAGGCAGGGAAGGGACTGTCTATACCTAAACAAATTCTGAATCAGAAAACTTTATTTTTTGGGCATAGGCTTCTTTCACACGGGCGTTCCGTATGTCCGTATATCATCCACAAATGGATGGGATGATATGCAGACATACGGACCGGATGACACAAGTGACACATACTAAATGGAAAATATGCTGAAAGATTTTGCTGACCAACTGTTACTTCACTTGTGAAGTTTTCAACAGGTTCACTTTATTTCAGTGTTCACTAGAGAAACTAAAAGTGTCTGTGGACTTGTATCAACCAAACAGAAGTTAGCATTCACGCTATAAGTGATACTAAACCCACAACAGTAAAATCAGTCTGTATATGCAGTAAAGCATGCTTGTTATACTCACTGTGGATCCTAAGGGGTTAATCCTCTGCATTGTGTAAATAGGCTGTTTGATCCTGTCTTCTCTGACCCTCCCCTTCTTCCCAAACCATCTCCTGATAGGACAGAGCCATTGGAGTCAGTTTGCACATGCTTAGTTTAGTGTGTTATGCTAGATTCTTTTTTTTTTGGGAGGATGCGTGTGATCAGCACAGGGCAATCAACACTGGCCAGACAGAAGGGCAGGGGTTCTGCAGAATCAGTCAGAGGAGAATGAAAACTCCTCCTACAAGCTTTAAACAGACACTGATAGAAGTCAAAAGACTGCTATATACTGCTGATGACAAAAAGTATTTAGCAGTTTAGATTTACTAAAACTATTGCATTTCAATGTTCTGTGTACTGTGGGAGACCAGATATAGTGACTGCAGGCTCCTGGGGAGACCAGATATAGTGACTGCAGGCTCCTGGGGAGACCAGATATAGTGACTGCAAGCTCCTGGGTTTAGTTACACTTTAAACTTGCCCTAGACAAAATGCTTGGGGATGGGGTGAAATGATACTTTCCTAATGCCAACACGGCGGCATAATACCCACGTGTGCTGCCATGGATTGGCACCAGGAAAGGACAATTATGGTAAGTATTTGATACAATTTTATGTTTTATTCTGGGTTCAGTGGAGATTAGTTGTCCGTTACTGGAACCTCACCTTACTGCAGGCCTCGATGTGATGCTGTAACATTGGAACTCCAGCAACAGGGAACAAAGGTTTAGGAACCTCGAAGGACAAAGGTCGAAACCTGGTACCTAAAGAAAGAGAAAAAAGACAGCACAATGGTTAAACCTTTTCTCTCAAAAACAAAAGGAGGGCTTCTGTACAAAAGCATTGAGAGTCTGGGTATACCTTAGAAAAACAATTACTGGGATACGTACCACGGAAGCTCACACTTCACAAGTTGCACATGTGTATAAAGACATCTTGTTCAAAGAAATCTGAAAGTCCTGAGACTGCTACTGAGGGCCGCCATCTTGGTTGTGATGTCATAAACACCAGCAGACTAACAGATGTCACTCAAGTGACACGCTATAATAGCCTCTCTCAATCTTTATACCCCAGAGGAACTCTTGAAATAATTTCTCAAGGTCTCAGGAAACCCCCTGCTAAGATGATTCCATCAGGGGTCAGTGGAATGAACGCCCCTTACATTGGTGGTCATTGGGAAGAACGCCCCTTACATTGGTGGTCAGTGGGAAGAACGCCCCTTACATTGGTGGTCAGTGGGAAGAACGCCCCTTACATTGGTGGTCAGTGGGAAGAACGCCCCTTACATTGGTGGTCAGTGGGAAGAACGCCCCTTACATTGGTGGTCAGTGGGAAGAACGCCCCTTACATTGGTGGCCAGTGGGAAGAATGCTCCTTACATTGGTGGCCAGTGGGAAGAACGCCCCTTACATTGGTGGTCGGTGGGAAGCACGCCCCTTACATTGGTGGTCGGTGGGGTGAACGCCCCTTACATTGGTGGTCAGTGGGATGAACGCCCCTTACATTGGTGGTCAGTGGGATGAACGCCCCTTACATTGGTGGTCAGTGGGATGAACTCCCCTTACATTGATGGTCAGTGGGATGAATACCCTCCTCACAGTCATGCTGCTTGTGGTGCCAAGTGGTATTGGACTAGGAACTATGCAGAAATCAAGATGTAAGGTCAGTTAGACACCGGTCAAGAAACCCCTAAATAAAATATGGCTACTTTGTAGTATTCTTCTTCACTACCCCCACAATATAAGTTATTAGGAGAGGGGATGGGCAAAGTAGCTGGGTCAGCACAGACACTCCTACAAGAGGAGAAGGCTATGGTATGCTAAGAAGCGGGGTGCTGCGCTAGAGAACTGACACTGCTAAAGTAGTCACAATTTCTAGCAGGTCCAATGGAACATTGCACAAGTTTTTGGAAAGAATAAAACACTACATGTGTACTTTTTAAAAAATTGCCTGGTAATTATAGACCCCGGGTGAAGGCTTCCTGCAGGAAAAGTACAGGTTTATTTTAAAGCTAATTAATTTAAAAGCTTGAAAACTACAGCACACGCTCTTCGCTATATGAAGTCTCAGTTATATAGAGTTCTTGTGTCTAAGATTTACAGAATGTGCTTTTGCTGTCATAAAAACTGTTCAGACTAAATGACATCACAGGAAATGGTAAAGCCGAGATTGCAGAGAAACTGGATACACGACGACCACACCTGTGAACCCAAAAATATTCCTCTATTGTTTGAAAAGGTCATTTACAGAAAAGAAAAGACTGAGTAATATAAAAAGAAGCAACCCAGCACTAATTAGATGTACGAGATCCTCAAATTAACCAGCAAAATAGAGCATGGAGAACGCAGATATAAAAACGATAACAGAGAATTTCCTTCATATTTATGTAAAATATTGCAAGCCGGGCTTGGGCTCCAAAACCCAGCAATTACAAACTGCCCATATCTGATCTCCCAATAATCCCACCTACATGACCGTCTAGAGAAGTGGTGTGGTGTTGTGAAGACTCACCCTTCTGGGGACCTCCAATCAGGATGACTGCCTTCAACATTTTTGGAAATCTACAAAAGAAAAAAAAAAAAAAAAAGAGACACAAAACATTATTAAATGTGACAAGCGACAAACTCAGCAATACAACACATACAGGCATCACAATGTATCAACACAAGCCCAAACTTTATTTTATAGTCTTGGTGGAGTGGTGAGGGGAAAAAGGAAGAAGGGGGGCTCTCAGGCTCTGGAGAAGGAAGAAGGGGGGCTCTCAGGCTCTGGAGAAGGAAGAAGGGGGGGCTCTCAGGCTCTGGAGAAGGAAGAAGGGGGGGCTCTCAGGCTCTGGAGAAGGAAGGGGGGACACTCAGGCTCTGGGGAAGGAAGAAGGGGGGCTCTCAGGCTCTGGAGAAGGAAGGGGGGACACTCAGGCTCTGGGGAAGGAAGAAGGGGGGCTCTCAGGCTCTGGAGAAGGAAGAAGGGGGGGCTCTCAGGCTCTGGAGAAGGAAGGGGGGACACTCAGGCTCTGGGGAAGGAAGAAGGGGGGCTCTCAGGCTCTGGAGAAGGAAGGAAGAGGGGGGCTCTCAGGTTCTGGGGAAGGAAGGAAGAGGGGGGCTCTCAGGCTCTGGGGAAGGAAGAGGGGGGGGCTCTCAGGCTCTGGGGAAGGAAGGGGGGGGGGCTCTTAGGCTCTGGGGAAGGAAGAAGGGGAGCTCTCAGGCTCTGGGGAAGGAAGAAGGGGGGGGCTCTCAGGCTATGGGGAAGGAAGAGGGGGGGGGCTCTCAGGCTTTGGGGGAAGGAAGAATGGGAGCTCTCAGGCTCTGGGGGAAGGAAGAAGGGGAGCTCTCAGGCTCTGGGGGAAGGAAGAAGGGGAGCTCTCAGGCTCTGGGGGAAGGAAGAAGGGGGGGCTCTCAGGCTCTGGGGAAGGAAGAAGGGGGGGGCTCTCAGGCTCTGGGGAAGGAAGAAGGGGGGGGGGCTCTCAGGCTCTGGGGAAGGAAGAAGGGGGGGCTCTCAGGCTCTGGGGAAGGAAGAAGGGGGGGCTCTCAGGCTCTGGGGAAGGAAGAAGGGGGGGCTCTCAGGCTCTGGGGAAGGAAGAGGGGTGCTCTCAGGCTCTGGGGAAGGAAGAGGGGGGCTCTCAGGCTCTGGAGAAGGAAGAGGGGGGCTCTCAGGCTCTGGAGAAGGAAGAAGGGGGGGCTCTCAGGCTCTGGGGAAGGAAGAGGGAGGGCTCTCAGGCTCTGAAGAAGGAAGAGGGGGGGCTCTCAGGCTCTGGAGAAGGAAGGGGGGGCTCTCAGGCTCTGGAGAAGGAAGGGGGAGCTCTCAGGCTCTGGGGAAGGAAGAGGGGCGCTATCAGGTTCTGGGGAAGGAAGAAGGGGGGGCTCTCAGGCTCTGGGGAAGGAAGAAGGGGGGGGATCTCAGGCTCTGGGGAAGGAAGGGGGGCTCTTAGGCTCTGGGGAAGGAAGAAGGGGGGCTCTCGGGCTCTGGGGAAGGAAGAAGGGGGGGCTCTCGGGCTCTGGGGAAGGAAGAAGGGGGGGGCTCTCAGGCTCTGGGGAAGGAAGAAGGGGGGGGATCTCAGGCTCTGGGGAAGGGGGGCTCTTAGGCTCTGGGGAAGGAAGAAGGGGGGCTCTTAGGCTCTGGGGAAGGAAGAAGGGGGGCTCTCGGGCTCTGGGGAAGGAAGAAGGGGGGGCTCTCAGGCTCTGGGGAAGGAAGAAGGGGGGGCTCTCAGGCTCTGGGGAAGGAAGAAAGGGGGGCTCTCAGGCTCTGGGGAAGGAAGAAGGGGGGGCTCTCAGGCTCTGGGGAAGGAAGAAGGGGGGGCTCTCAGGCTCTGGGGAAGGAAGAAGGGGGGGCTCTCAGGCTCTGGGGAAGGAAGAAGGGGGGGATCTCAGGCTCTGGGGAAGGAAGGGGGGCTCTTAGGCTCTGGGGAAGGAAGAAGGGGGGCTCTCGGGCTCTGGGGAAGAAGAAGGGGGGGCTCTCGGGCTCTGGGGAAGGAAGAGGGGGGGTCTTAGGCTCTGGGGAAGGAAGAAGGGGGGGGCTCTCAGGCTCTGGGGAAAGAAGAGGGGGGGGGGGGCTCTCAGGCTCTGGGGAAGGAAGAAGGGGGGGGCTCTCAGGCCCTGGGGAAGGAAGAAGGGGGGGGCTCTCAGGCTCTGGAGAAGGAAGAGGGGGGCTCTCAGGCTCTGGGGAAGGAAGAAGGGGGGGCTCTCAGGCTCTGGAGAAGGAAGGGGGGGCTCTCAGGCTCTGGGGAAGGAAGAAGGGGGGGCTCTCAGGCTCTGGGGAAGGAAGAAGGGGGGGGATCTCAGGCTCTGGGGAAGGAAGGGGGGCTCTTAGGCTCTGGGGAAGGAAGAAGGGGGGCTCTCGGGCTCTGGGGAAGGAAGAAGGGGGGGCTCTCGGGCTCTGGGGAAGGAAGAGGGGGGGTCTTAGGCTCTGGGGAAGGAAGAAGGGGGGGGCTCTCAGGCTCTGGGGAAGGAAGAAGGGGGGGGCTCTCAGGCTCTGGAGAAGGAAGAGGGGGGGGGGCTCTCAGGCTCTGGGGAAGGAAGAAGGGGGGGGCTCTCAGGCTCTGGAGAAGGAAGAGGGGGGCTCTCAGGCTCTGGGGAAGGAAGAAGGGGGGGCTCTCAGGCTCTGGGGAAGGAAGAAGGGGGGGATCTCAGGCTCTGGGGAAGGAAGGGGGGCTCTTAGGCTCTGGGGAAGGAAGAAGGGGGGCTCTCGGGCTCTGGGGAAGGAAGAAGGGGGGGCTCTCGGGCTCTGGGGAAGGAAGAGGGGGGGTCTTAGGCTCTGGGGAAGGAAGAAGGGGGGGGCTCTCAGGCTCTGGGGAAAGAAGAGGGGGGGGGGCTCTCAGGCTCTGGGGAAGGAAGAAGGGGGGGGCTCTCAGGCTCTGGAGAAGGAAGAGGGGGGGGCTCTCAGGCTCTGGAGAAGGAAGAGGGGGGCTCTCAGGCTCTGGGGAAGGAAGAAGGGGGGGCTCTCAGGCTCTGGAGAAGGAAGGGGGGGCTCTCAGGCTCTGGGGAAGGAAGAAGGGGGGGCTCTCAGGCTCTGGGGAAGGAAGAAGGGGGGGGATCTCAGGCTCTGGGGAAGGAAGGGGGGCTCTCGGGCTCTGGGGAAGGAAGAAGGGGGGCTCTCGGGCTCTGGGGAAGGAAGAAGGGGGGGCTCTCGGGCTCTGGGGAAGGAAGAGGGGGGGTCTTGGGCTCTGGGGAAGGAAGAAGGGGGGGGGGCTCTCAGGCTCTGGAGAAGGAAGAGGGGGGGGGCTCTCAGGCTCTGGGGAAGGAAGAAGGGGGGGGCTCTCAGGCTCTGGAGAAGGAAGAGGGGGGGGCTCTCAGGCTCTGGGGAAGGAAGAAGGGGGGGGCTCTCAGGCTCTGGAGAAGGAAGAGGGGGGCTCTCAGGCTCTGGGGAAGGAAGAAGGGGGGGCTCTCAGGCTCTGGGGAAGGAAGAAGGGGGGGCTCTCAGGCTCTGGGGAAGGAAGAAGGGGGGGGGATCTCAGGCTCTGGGGAAGGAAGAAGGGGGGCTCTCGGGCTCTGGGGAAGGAAGAGGGGGGCTCTCGGGCTCTGGGGAAGGAAGAAGGGGGGGTCTTAGGCTCTGGAGAAGGAAGAGGGGGGCTCTCAGGCTCTGGAGAAGGAAGAGAGAAGGACTCCTCTGATGGGTGAACTCTGTGTATATACAATGCAGCTCTCAGTGACACCCTCCAGCCAGGCCTGTCATCCTCTATAGGCTGTAGATGAACTACAAGTCCCAGCCTGTCCTGTCAGCGCTCAGTACATGGAGGGGGCACACTGGGTGTTTCCAGTCACACAGCCAGGCTGTATCCCCCATACAATACAATGACAGTAAGCACTAACCAGCACCTCTCACCTGATTCTTCCTCTCCTCCACTTCCTCCTCTGTGGCTCCCTGTGGCACGTCAGCACCGTGAAGCATGCCGGAAGTTGTAGTTTGCTGGCTGGAAGGCTCCTGATTGGCCAGCCGGAGTCAGGTGGCCCTCTGTTTACAAAGTGGGCTCCTTGGTAACCAAGAACCTGTTTGTTTAGAAGCTTTCCTGTCTGACAGTGTAGAAGAGGTCACCTGATTCTCCTCCCTAGCCAGTGACAGCCGCGTAGCGCTACCGGGGGGAGGAGTCAATGCGTACACACCTCCGCCTCACTACTTTCTGACTGGTCTGTAAATGTGATCTGGACCATTCCACTTTGGGATCTAGGGGCGTTTTGGATAGAGTAAGGGAGGGTTATATAACGCCTGTCAGTTTTTTTTTTTTTTTTTTTGCCATCTGTGCCCCAGTGAGGAGATTTCCCTTCACTTCCTGTCCCATAACCAAAACAGGAAGTAAGGGAATCCCTGGTTGTCACCAGAACTAGTGTCCCCGCTGGAAGATTTTCCCTCTATTTCTGTTCTGGCAACAGCCCAAATTTTTGGATTATCTTTCTCTTTCAGTGATAATGGTAAACAGAACAAATATAGAGGGTGAATCTTCTCACCTGTTTGCCGACAAGCCACCATAGTTTTACTGTCCTACGAAACGACGTACCTGTACGTTCCTCCGTGGGGGGGGGGGGGGGTCGTGCATGTGCGTCCTTTCACCACAGAGGGAGCCAATCAGCGGGCCCGGTGGCTATGATTGCCGCTGGGCACCCGCGATCGCTCAATGTGGCTACAGATTGCTGTTCTGTCAGTGATGAACACAGGGCTCCTGTGCTCCTCCTATTTAGGAACACAGGTCTCTGTGTTCATCCAGCAAGCCCACCCCCCACACAGTTAGAAAGCACCCCCTAGGGACACATTTAACCCTGTGATCACCCCTGGTGTTAACCCCCTTCCCTGCCAGTGTCATTATTACAGTAACAGTGCATAATTTTAGCACTGATTACTGTAGTAATGTCACTAGTCCTCCCCAAAAGTGTCAAAAATGTAAGTTAGGGGTCCTGTCATGCCTCCAGCATAAGAAAATAATTAATTTTAGTGGAACTTGCAATGCCAATATTGTCCACAAGATGTCACTGTGACATAGACTGTTATACAGCACTTTATGGTATTTCCTGTTCTCTATTGCTGGTATTAGTTCCACCCCTCTCTGAGAGAATCTCCATTTTAGATTTACCTCAGGAAGGAGCAGACAGCATCTGAGGTTGCTGTGGGAAGATTCCTGAACCCCCCTTTGAAGCATCGCTGGTATGCCTATGAACTGTTGGTTATATACTCAATGCATATACTGTTTATGTTTGTATACTGATTGTATGCCTTTATATGTTTATTTACAGTTTCACCTCTATTCACAATCCTATTCGCATATCCATTCTGACTTGTAACCTGTTCATGTGACCACCATTCTATCTCTGGAATAAAGCCTTAAGTTACAAAAGGACGGGGGGGCGTGGCCAAGATGGAGACCTGAGCGGTTGCACTTGCCGGAGCTCTGCTGAACCTTCTGTCCCTTCTGCCGGCTATTCTTCTCCTGCAGCTCCCGGACCCGTACTGTCCCACCATCCATGCGCCGGAGGTCTGCGGGGACCACGGGGAGGGGAAAAAAGTTGAAGTTTCCGACCATTTTGGAGGATTCTCCCCCGACGGCTCCAAGCAGGTCAGTGGCGGGAAGGCTGCTCCCTCGCTCCAATATGGCGTCACAGACTGATCCGGACATGCAGGCTTCCTCCTCGCAGCTGCGACTGGAGGATGTCATGGCCGCTATTGCTACCTGCCAGTCTGCCCTCACCTCTAAAATCGAGGCGGTGCAGCTGGATGTGGGGATCATTCGGCAGGACATGGACAAACTGCGCTCACGCCTGTCCACGGCGGAGCAGCGCCTGGGCCAGACCGAGGATCTGGTTGGGGATCATACCGGAGCCATCCGCTCCCTGCAGACCAGAGTGAAGGCGCTGGAGTATAAGGCGGAGGATGCGGAGAACCGTAACAGGCGCAACAACCTTCGCATTGTGGGGCTGCCTGAGGGGGTGGAGGGGGCTAACCCGACGCTCTTTGTTGAGGAACTGTTCCGGTCCCTGCTCCCTGAAGCCCGCTTCTCCCCCTTCTATACTGTGGAGAGAGCCCATCGTGTCCCACCCAAGCCGGGCCCCCCCGGGGCGCCCCCTCGCACACTGATCCTGCGCCTGCTTAATTTCCGGGACAGGGATGAGGTGATCCGGGCTGCTAGATTGAAGGGGGCCTTATCCTACCAGAATACCAAGCTCCTCATCTTCCCGGACTACTCCGTTGAGACTCAGAAGCTCCGGAAATCCTTTGACTCTGTTAAAGCCGCTCTCCGGACCCGCGGCATCAAATATAGTGTGCTGTTTCCCGCTCGCCTCCGAGTCCAAGATGGGGAGGCGGTCCGTTTCTTTGTGAACCCTTCGGATGTGTCTGCCTGGATGGATACCCTGCCACCGCAGCGTTGATGGCCTCTGGTGCTGTCCTGGATGATCAGCCCTGTGGTTCTCCCTGAGAGTCCTGCCATTTGGACCTTGGGGAGGGAAAAGAGTTCTTACCTACGGTTGTTTGCAATGTTTCTCTAAGTGTGTGCCCCTGGGACTCCAGGAGACTGTGCTGCTGCTATTTGTTCCTATCCTATGCGTTCCTGTCTGGCTCCTGCTGCGGTACCCCAGTACATTTGCTGTCTCGGGGTTGGAATGTCTGGCTACCCCGGAATTGCTGGAACATTTTTCTGTACAGGACCCCGCGTGGACTATTGGGTTATTATTTTTTTCCCCCCTTTTTTTTATGTTTTATTTTATCCTGGGCCTTCTTCTGCACCCTTGAGCGGGATGGAGGGGTGGTCTCTCCCCATTTTTGGTACTGGTACATTTTGGCGGGGGGACTTTGCTGCTGACTTGATTGGTGATCCTACTTTTTCAGCATCTCTGCTGCATGGACCGCTGCTCCTTCGGGAAAGATCTCATATGGTGATCGCCCCTCCCGATGGTTGTGCGGTTGCACGGTTTGGGGAACTATGCTCACCAAGATTGGGTTGGTGTTGCGGGGTGGGGGGTGGGGGGTTGTTTTTATGTCCTATGCAAGTTTTGGGGGTTTGTTGCTTTTGTTTTTTTCTTTTTCTTTTGTTTACTTATGTTGGGAGTGCTACTGTACGGATTTGCAGGTGGTGGGAGTTGTTGGCTGTATGCATGTGTGTGGTGATCTATCCGGTGGGGGTGCCCGTCGGAGGTGGGTCCCCGTGGCGGGGAGCTTGTCTCTCTGCTGGGGGGACCGTCTGGGGCCGGGCGCCGCCACTTCCACATAATGTTTTGACCATGCGATGTCCTCTATAAAGGTTATTTCGTGGAATGTTAGGGGGCTCAATGCTGCTGTTAAGAGATCTCTGGTTTTTCGGTTTCTGCAGCAGCATTCTCCTCATATTTGTGTATTGCAGGAGACACACTTACACGGTTCGAGGGTGCGCAGCCTTGGTAGACCCTGGGTGGGACCCCAATACCATGCAACCTACTCATCCTATGCTAGAGGGGTTAGTATTCTGGTACGTAAGTCCCTTCCCTTCCATGTCCTGGAGGTTAAAACTGACACGAGTGGTAGGTATGTGATGATTCATGCTAGGATCTATGATGTTCCTTTAGTTCTAGTGGGGCTGTATTTACCCCCCCCGCCTCCGTCCAACTTCTCTACTCCCTTATGGAGACGCTTTTGCAATTTGACACTCCTAATGTTCTGCTGTTGGGGGATTTTAACCTGGTGCTCTCCCCTGGCCTGGATCGGCTGCATGCTGCGGGGCGGGACTCCCCGGACCTCCCGCGCTGGGCCGAGGCGTTTGCCTTAACGGAGGTCTGGCGCTTTCTGCATCCGACGGCTAGGACCTATACGTGTCATTCTGCCTCGTATCGGGCTCTGTCTCGTATGGATCTGGCCTTTGCTTCTGCCTCTTTTTTACGCCTGATAACGGGGGCGGAGATCCTTTCCCGCGGCATATCGGACCACGCACCTGTCTGTTTGCATATTGAACTTTCACGTGCTGTGGGTTCCAGGCTCTGGAGACTATCAGGGTACTGGGCTCAGGATGAACGACTGCAGGCTCAGATGACCGGGGTGATGGCTGCCCACTGGGACTCTAATGTTGACTCTGCTGCGCCTCCGGTTGTGTGGGACTCCTTTAAGGCTTGGATTAGGGGGGAGTACATTTCCCGCATTTCCCATATTCAGAGGAGGGCCCTGGGATCCCTGCGGGAGTTGGAGGAGAGGACGGCTGCCCTGGAGGAGGCCTATGCCTCGGACCCTTCGCCTGAGAGGCATGCGGAGTTTCAGCGGGCTCTCCGTGCTCTTTCGGTGTTCAGAATGGAGGCTTCTACCAAGGCCATGGTGCACTCTGCTCAGCGTATCTTTGAGTATGGGGGTAAAAATGGCAGACTCTTGGCTTGGTTGGCGAGGAGTCAGTCGCCGACCACGCCGGTGGGATCTATTAGGTTGGAGGGGGGAGACCTTGTCTCCTCTCCAGACCGGGTTAATGCTCGATTTGCGGAGTTTTTTGAATCTGTCTACTCTTCTAGGGCTGAGTACTCCTTGTCTGATCTGTCCGCCTATCTGGACGGGGTCTCCTTTCCTGTTCTGGAGACAACGGCCAGGGATCGGTTGGAGGATGTGATTACTCTGGGGGAGGTTCGGGCGGCGATCTCTGGGTTGCAGAAGGGTAAGACGCCGGGTGCGGATGGGCTTCCGGGCGAATTTTACTCCATGCATGTGGACTTGCTTGCCCCGCGCCTCTTGTCCCTGCTCGCGGAGTTTGCCTCTCTGGACTCCCTCCCTGCCTCGATGGAGGAGGCGGTGGTGGTCCTTATTCCCAAGCCGGGCAAGGACCCCCTGGAATGTGCGTCCTATCGCCCCATTTCCTTGCTGAATGTGGATGCCAAGGTCTTTGCTAAGATCTTGGCCTCTCGTTTGTCCACGGTTATTGAGGAGTTGATTAACGTCGACCAGACGGGCTTTATGCCTGGGCGGGGGACCGATATTAATATTAGGCGTCTTTTTCTCAATATGTCTATCACCCACGATAACGCGGGCTCCAGGGTTATTGCTTCTTTAGATGCCGAGAAGGCGTTTGACTCGGTGGAGTGGGGCTACCTCTGGGAGGTCCTACGCAGATTCGGCTTTGGTCCCAAGTTTATTCATGGCCTGCAGCTGCTGTATAAGGCACCTAAAGCGCGTGTTCGCACGAATGGTGACCTCTCTGGGCCGTTTCCTCTCCACCGGGGCACTCGTCAGGGGTGTCCTTTGTCCCCCAGCCTCTTCGCTCTGGCTCTGGAGCCTCTCGCTATTTTAATCCGGGCGGCTGACGCGGTGGAGGGTCTGCGGGTGGGTGCACTGGAGGAGAAAATTTCTCTTTATGCGGACGACACCCTTTTGTATCTCCGGGATGCGGGCTCTTCTCTTGCGGCGGCACTCACCATTTTTGATACCTTTGGGGTGTATTCTGGTATTCGCATTAACTGGTCCAAATCGGTGCTTTTCCCGCTTGATGATTCGGCACGGCAGCTGGCTCCGCAGACCCCCCTCCGTTGGGTGACTGAGTTTAGGTATCTTGGGGTCCAGGTGTCCAAACCCCTTGAGTCCTTTATGGAAAAGAATCTGCTACCTCTCTTGTCTGACCTGAAGGCGCGCTGCGCCGCGTGGGCCAGTCTGCCGTTAAATCTCTTGGGGAAAATTAACCTTCTGAAAATGATGATTCTGCCCAAGTTCACCTATGTTTTTCGTAATTCCCCGTGCTGGGTCCCTGGTAGGTTTTTTCGTGAGGTTGATGCCTGTGTGGGGTCCTTCATTTGGGGGGGCTCGGTCCCACGTCTGGCTAGATCCACTATGTGGCTTCCGCCTGACTTGGGGGGCCTGGCTCTTCCCAACTTTCAGGTGTATTACTGGGCGGCGGTCTTGGTCACTGTGCACTGGTGGTTTCAGGGTTCCACTATGAATGCTGCTACGTGCTTGGAGGCGGCCCATCTGGGCTCCCTGGCAGACTTGCGTAACTTTGTGTACCGTGGCCCTAGGGCTTATGATTCTGTCCCCGGCCCCTCTCGTATTACATGGCGTGTTTGGGTGGTGGCCCGGAAAAGATTTGCGCAGCCTAATCAGTGGTCTCCCGACCAGCCTCTTTGGGGGAACCCCTCTCTCCCTCACCTGCGTATGCTTCCGGACCCGCAGGTCTGGGCGAGATATGGGGTGACGACCCTGGGGGATGTCATGGCCTCGGATGGGGTCCTGTCATTTGCGCAGTTGAGGGACGGGTTTGGCCTGCCTTTGTGGATGAGGTTTAGGTACTTCCAGCTCCGTCATGCCCTCCGATCACAATTCAGGGTGCCTCCTCTCCTCCAGCCCGATCCCATCGAAAAGATCTTGGCCCCTGGGGACTTGTTAAAACCCTTGTCTACCCTCTATGCCTCTCTCCTGGGTTCTGAGTCTCCCAAACTTGAACGCCTCTGGAGCCGGTGGCAGTCTGATCTCCCCTCGTTGGACAGGGAGGGCTGGGAGGAATGCCTAGAGGCGGGTCCTAAGTTGGTTATCCCCTCCCGTGACAAATTGATTCAGGTAAAATTTCTGCATAGAGTGTACTACACTCCTGAGAGGTTGCATCGTATCTATCCTGACAGGGAGGCCACGTGCCAGCGCTGTCGCTCCCACCCGGGGTCCTACCTTCATATGTTTTGGGACTGTCCTGTGATTGCTAGTTATTGGTCGGCAGTTTTCGGGGCTATTAATGCTAAGCTGGGTTTGACTCTCCTGCCCTCCCCCGAACTCGCACTCCTGGGTATTCATGAGGATGATCAGCGCTCTCACCACTCCAAGCTCCTCATCTCGTTTCTTCTTTTCTATGCCAAGAAGGGTATACTCCTCCGCTGGTCGACTCCGTCTCCTCCGGATGTGCCGTTTTGGCTTAAACTGGTGGATGCGGACTTGCCCTTGTACAAGCTAACGTATATGAATAGGGGATGCCCTTGGAAATATGATAAGGTCTGGGCACCATGGACTGCGGATTGATGTTGCCTGCTCTGTCCCTCCCCCCCCTACCCTCTTTTTTTTTTTTTTTCCTCTTCTTATTCCCCCCCCCCCCCCCCGCCTTTCCCCCTCCCCCCCCCCCCTTGTATTCCGTGACTCTTAGATCTGTGCCTCTTGCCATTTTTCGGTTTAGTTGCTATATGATACTGAGATTTTGTGGTATGTCGAATCGCACATGTATTATGTTGACTGTTTATTTCTGGCCTGTCTTCTGTACACATGTTTTTTTTTTCAATAAAGCACTCCTTGTTTGTTAAAAAAAAAAAAAGTTACAAAAGGACTGGTTATTGTAGGATTAAAGGTTTAGCTGTATGTTGAGCTGCACACGCCTGGGGCATACGTGTAGTGAGAACAGAACAGGTCCGATCTGTCCGCCACAATGTCGCAGTCCCGCTAAAAATCGCAGATTGCCGCCATTACTAGTAAAAACGAAATAAATAAATAAAAATAACATAAATCTTTTCCGTAGTTTGTAGATGCGATAACTTTTTCACAAACCAATCAATATACACTTATTGGGATTTTATTTACCAAAAATATGTAGCAGAATACAAATTGGCCTAAAATGATTAAAAATGTGATTTTTTAAAAAAAATAATTTATTGGGAATTTTATATAGCAGAAAGTAAAAAATATTATTTTTTTTTCTTTCTGAACCTCGATTCACAATAGCGCGACTTGTCAGGCGACTTATCAGCCTGACAAGTCGCGCTCCCTCGCGGTCCATTAACCGCTACAGGACCCGTTCTAATAGGAGCAACACAAGTCGCTCCGACTTAGAAAAAGGGTCCTGTACTACTTCGGGGCGACCTCGGAGCGACTTGCATAGACTTCCATTATGTGAAGTCTATGCAAGTCGCTCCGAAGTCGTGGTGCAATGTAATGCACCAGTCGCCCCCGAAGTAGTAAGGAGTCGTGCCGCCCCAGTGTGAACCTAATTAGTTTAGTTGCCCTTCTCTGGACTCTCTCCAGCTCCATCACATCCCTCCTGAGGACCGGCGACCAGAACTGGACAGAATACTCCAGATGCGGTCGGACCAGAGTTTTATAAAGTGGAAGGATTATAGTCTTATCTCTGAAATACATCCCTTTCTTTATGCTCGCTCTTTTTTTGTCTATAGCGCAAAAAATAAAAATCGCACAGGTGATTAAATACCACCAAAAGAAAGCTCTATTTGTGGGAAAAAAAGGACGTCAATTTTTTTTAGGTACAGCATTGCACGACCGCACAAATGTCAGTTAAAGTAACGCAGTGCTGAATCGCAAAAAATGGCCTGGTCATTAAGGGGGTAAATCCTCCCAGTCCAGAAGTAGTTAATGGGGGCACCGACAGCAATAAAAACCTAAGAGGGGATCTCATCCATCCGTGCTCAATCCAAAACTACAGAAAACAAAAAAAAGTTTTGCCTTTAGTTATCCACGAGACCTCTGGAGGATTTACCCGCCTTTATGACCCGGCCATTTGTTTGTGATTCGGCACTGCGTTACTTTAACCACTTGCCGACCGCCGCAAGTACATTTACTGCGGCAGTCAGCCCCTCCTGGGCAAAGTGACGTAGTACTACATCGCTCGCCCAGAAGACCTGTAGGGGGCGAGCACGCGCCGCCGGAGGCGCACTCCTGCCCCCGCTTGTTCCCTGGCATCCCCGCACGAGTGACCAGCGGCTCCGATGTCTGCCGGCCACTCGCGATCTCCCGCTGGAGAGGGAGAAAGGCAGGCGGCTGTGTAAACACAGCCGTCTGTCATTCTCCCTGGTGTAACTGCAGAGATCATACGATCCTGCTATGTAGGATCGTATATCTCTGTGGTTACATCACAAGCCACGCCCCCACACAGTTAGAATCACGCCCCTAGGGATACATTTAACCCACTGATCACCAATAAAGTTAACTCCTTCCCTGCCAGTGTCATGTTTACAGTAACAGTGCATATGTTTAGCACTGATTACTGTAGTAATGTCACTGGTACTCCCAAAAGTGTCAAAAATGTTAGTCAGGGGTCCGATCTGTGCGCCGCAATGTCGCAGTCTCGCAAAAAAAAAATCGCTGATCGCCGCCAATACTAGTTAAAAAAAAAAACCCAATAAAAATGATATAAATCTTTCCCGCAGTTATTAAACGCAATAACTTTTGCGCAAACCAATCAAAATTCGCTTATTGCGATTTTTTTTACCAAAAATATGTAGCAGAAAACAAATTGGCCTAAAATGTTAAAAAAAATTCATATTTACCTTTTTTTTTTTTTTTTGAGAATTTCATATAAAAAAATGTGAAAAATATTGATATTTTTTTCTAAATTGTCGCTCTTTTTTTGTTTATAGCGCAAAAAATAAAAATCGCACAGGTGATCAAATACCACCAAAAGAAAGCTCTGCTCGTGGGAAAAAAAGGACGTCAATTTCGTTTAGGTACAGTGTCATACGACGCAATTGTCCGTTAAATTCTCGCAGTGCCGATATGGCAAAATAGGCCCTGGTCTTTGAGCAGCCAAATCCTCCAGGGCTTAAGTGGTTAAGTAAGGATTGCGCGGTCGTGTGACCCTGTACCCAAATAAAATGTATGTCCTTTTTTTATGCTTTCTTTTGGTACTATTTGATCCCCTCTGCAGTTTTTATTTTTTGCGCTGTAAACAAAAAATGACTGACAATTTTGGAAAAGAAAAACAATATTTTTTTACTATTTTTTTACTGCTATTAAACTTATCCAATAAAAAAAAGGAAAATTTTGAATTTCTTCATCAGTTTGGGCCAATATGTATTCTGCTACATGTTTTTGGTAACATAAAATCCCAATAAGCGTATTTTGATTGGTTTGCGCAAAAGTTATCGCAACTACAAACTAGGGGATATTTTTATGGAATTTTTATTTATAGACTTATAGTGGAACTGTGATATTGCGGTGCACAAATCGGACACACAGTGACACTTTTTGACTCCTGATGACGTCAGACAGACGAAACGCGTAGAGCGTCATCACATCACATCCGCCTGGTTGGAACGCACATCCGGTCTGTGGAACGCACAGCGTCCCGGAAGTGCGCGACCGCTATTGTGTATCCCTGCTGATTGTTTTCGTTCGCTTGTGAGTATTATTCTTTCATATAATAAAGATATATTAGACTATACTACTCTATGTGAGGCCCTTTCTTCCCCATATACTGTATACCCGTGGAGTGCATACCCAAAGGGAAGTGTGACCGGACTCGGGCAGGCTATAGGACAGCACTTGATACTAACTGGATCATCCAGGGAGACCAAAGGGGACCCGGAGATTACCAGAGGCAATAGTATACCCAAGGCTCGTTACCCCTGTAGGGGTGATTATCTCTGGTGAGTGCGGTCCTGGGGGTGCTGGGAGCATGGAGTGATCACCTTGTGTTTGACACCCTTAAAGAAATATATTGAAGCACCTGCACTGAAGTCACTTGTTTGGGAAATATCTCGTTTTGCACAGAAGTTTTTTATGGATTATTTATTATTATAAGATTTATAAGGAAAACTGTGGGAAATATTGATTGTGATACATCTGACAGAAATCAATTGGACTATTTATTTATGGACTATATTTTTACTATATTTATTTGAGATTCTGGTGGGTAATAATCGCTGCTACTTTTTTATGTGGTTTTCTGCTGCTTGTACACTTTTATATTCATGTATCTCTTAGATCATTTGTAGGTTGGTTTTTTACATACAGTGCTCTGCTGGTTTTTTATATATAGTGCTCTGCTGGTTTTTTATATATAGTGCTCTGCTGGTCTTATATTGCATATTTGATATTATTTTTATTCAGCTATATCTAGGGATTGGTATAGCTGCCCACATACCTTTTTTATCTTTTTTATCACGCATTTTCTTTTCACGCATTTTTTTATCACGCATTTTTTACCTGCACATCACGTTTTTTCAGATTTTATATCACCTATTTTCTAGATTTTATACTGTTTATCCCTGAGGACATTTATTGTTTGCTATACATAAGGCTCCGCTGATCTTACACCATATATTTTGGGATTACCTTTATTCAGTCATACCAAGGAACAGGACCCTTAGGGAATCTTCCATCTTCTTTGTATTACCACCACATATATTTTACAACACCCGTCACTTATCACTTTAACAAGCGGCGGCTTGTTTATTTGTGTTATTAATTCTCATGTTATTAGGTCCTATTTAGGACCTTAGAGCACTTTAAGGAATATTATTCACACCATTTTTCACCATCTAATTTTAATCACTATCACCAGTTTTTATACCACTTATTTATTTCACCATTAATAACAAGGAGTTACATATTTTATATATTCATTGCACTCTGGCACTTTTGAAGAATCTTTATTAATTAGTAAGAGCACACAGGCAGCGTCATACACCCTTTTTTAATTTTTAACAGTGACACTTTTCAGGTTTTTTTGGGGACCAGTAACACTAATACAATATCCAGTGCTAAAAATCTGCACTGTCACTGTACTAATGACACTGGCAGGGAAGAGGTTAACATCAGAGGCGATCAAAGTGTTAAATGTATGCCTAAAATGTGCTTACTTACTGTGTGGGGGAGGTGCCTGTACTATGGGAAGGCATGGATTCATGTTCCTGCTTAGCAGAAACTCAGGATCACTACCTTCTCTACAGACAGAATGGGGATCTGCCTTGTTTACATAGGCAGACCGCCATTCTGCTTCTCTCCTGAATGATCGGTGGGTCCCATCGGATATCGAGTCAGAAGAATCGGACACTAAAGGAGAGATTTACTAAAAGTGGAGCACATAGAATCTGCTGCAGCTATACATAGTAACCAATCAGCTTCTAGGTTTTATTGTCAAAGCCTAATTGAACAAGCTGAAGTTAGAAGCTGATTGATTACTACGCGTAGCCTAGCACGGAGGCGTGCCTATTTAGTATTCCAGAGTGCCCCTTTACTATTGCAGTCAGCGTGCCTCTTTAGTATTCCAGAGTGCCCCTTTAATGTGTCCCGCTACGAGCTGTGTGACTGTGTTCTGTAATTATACAATATTCCCGCCATTTGCCAATATGAATCGCAAATATGAGTACTGTACCGTAATTCGTTCCATCCCGCCCATGCGCAGATCGTACAGAGCGAGTCAGAATCTGACATTAGATTCTTCCCGCTCTGTCTCTCGTCGAGAAATGCCTCCGACGGATTGCGCACGCGCTAATGACGTCAACCCCAGCTGATCGGAGAAATCAGCTGGAGTGACGTCACTTACGGAGCATGCGCAGTCCGTCGGAGGTACTATCCGACGAGAGGCACAATCCGACACGATACCGGTGTCTTGTCGGATAGTGCCTCTTGTCAGATAGTGCATCCGACGGACTGCGTAAATGACGTCACTCCAGCTGACTGCTCCGCTCAGCTGGGGTTGATGTCATTATTGCGCATGCCCAGTCCATCGGATGCACTATCCGATGAGAGGCTGCGGGAAGAATCGTCGTGAACTGCGCATGCGCGCAGCGTCATCGCTGGATCAAGACGCTATTGGGCGGGCTAGCTGCGGGAAGAATCATCCTTACATCAGTGTCCCCATCGGAGTTCCTCCTTACATCAGTGTCCCCATCGGAGTTCCTCCTTACATCAGTGTCCCCATCGGAGTGCCCCCTTACATCAGTGTCCCCATCGAATGTAATCCTTACATCAGTGTCCCCATCGGAGTGCCCCCTTACATCAGTGTCCCCATCGGAGTGCCCCCTTACATCAGTGTCCCCATCGGAGTTCCTCCTTACATCAGTGTCCCCATCGGAGTGCCCCCTTACATCAGTGTCCCCATCGGAGTGCATCCTTACATCAGTGTCCCCATCGGAGTTCCTCCTTACATCAGTGTCCCCATCGGAGTGCCCCCTTACATCAGTGTCCCCATCGGAGTTCCTCCTTACATCAGTGTCTCCATCGGAGTGCCCCCTTACTTCAGTGTCCCCATCAGAGTGCCTCCTTACATCAGTGTCCCAATCGGAGTGCCTCCTTACATCAGTGTCCCCATCGGAGTGCCCCCTTACATCAGTGTCCCCATCGGAGTGCCCCCTTACATCAGTGTCCCCATCGGAGTGCCCCCTTACATTCGTGTCCCCATCAGAGTTCATCCGTGCATCAGTGTCCACATCGGAGTGCCCCCTTACATCAGTGTCCCCATCAGAGTGCCCCCTTACATCAGTGTCCCCATCGGAGTTCCTCCTTACATCAGTGTCCCCATCGGAGTGCCTCCTTACATCAGTGTCCCCATCGGAGTGCCTCCTTACATCAGTGTCCCCATCGGAGTGCCCCCTTACATCAGTGTCCACATCGGAGTTCCTCCTTACATCAGTGTCCCCATCGGAGTGCCTCCTTACATCAGTGTCCCCATCGGAGTTCCTCCTTACCCCAGTGTCCCCATCGGAGTTCCTCCTTACATCAGTGTCCCCATAGGAGTTCCTCCTTACATCAGTGTCCCCATCGGAGTTCCTCCTTACCCCAGTGTCCTCATCGGAGTTCCTCCTTACATCAGTGTCCCCATCGGAGTTCCTCCTTACACCAGTGTCCCCATCGGAGTTCCTCCTTACATCAGTGTCCCCATCGGAGTTCCTCCTTACATCAGTGTCCCTATCGGAGTGCCTCCTTACATCAGTGTCCCCATCGGAGTTCCTCCTTACATCAGTGTCCCCATCGGAGTGCCCCCTTACTTCAGTGTCCCCATCGGAGTGCCTCCTTACATCAGTGTCCCAATCGGAGTGCCCCCTTACATCAGTGTCCCCATCGGAGTGCCCCCTTACATCAGTGTCCCCATCGGAGTGCCCCCTTACATTCGTGTCCCCATCAGAGTTCATCCGTGCATCAGTGTCCACATCGGAGTGCCCCCTTACATCAGTGTCCCCATCGGAGTGCCCCCTTACATCAGTGTCCCCATCGGAGTTCCTCCTTACATCAGTGTCCCCATCGGAGTGCCTCCTTACATCAGTGTCCCCATCGGAGTGCCTCCTTACATCAGTGTCCCCATCGGAGTGCCCCCTTACATCAGTGTCCCCATCGGAGTTCCTCCTTACATCAGTGTCCCCATCGGAGTGCCTCCTTACATCAGTGTCCCCATCGGAGTTCCTCCTTACCCCAGTGTCCCCATCGGAGTTCCTCCTTACATCAGTGTCCCCATCGGAGTTCCTCCTTACCCCAGTGTCCTCATCGGAGTTCCTCCTTACATCAGTGTCCCCATCGGAGTTCCTCCTTACACCAGTGTCCCCATCGGAGTTCCTCCTTACATCAGTGTCCCCATTGGAGTTCCTCCTTACATCAGTGTCCCCATCGGAGTTCCTCCTTACATCAGTGTCCCCATTGGAGTTCCTCCTTACATCAGTGTCCCCATCGGAGTTCCTCCTTACATCAGTGTCCCCATCGGAGTTCCTCCTTACATCAGTGTCCCTATCGGAGTGCCTCCTTACATCAGTGTCCCCATCGGAGTTCCTCCTTACATCAGTGTCCCCATCGGAGTGCCTCCTTACATCAGTGTCCCAATCGGAGTGCCCCCTTACATCAGTGTCCCCATCGGAGTGCCCCCTTACATCAGTGTCCCCATCGGAGTGCCCCCTTACATTCGTGTCCCCATCAGAGTTCATCCGTGCATCAGTGTCCACATCGGAGTGCCCCCTTACATCAGTGTCCCCATCGGAGTGCCCCCTTACATCAGTGTCCCCATCGGAGTTCCTCCTTACATCAGTGTCCCCATCGGAGTGCCTCCTTACATCAGTGTCCCCATCGGAGTGCCTCCTTACATCAGTGTCCCCATCGGAGTGCCCCCTTACATCAGTGTCCCCATCGGAGTTCCTCCTTACATCAGTGTCCCCATCGGAGTGCCTCCTTACATCAGTGTCCCCATCGGAGTTCCTCCTTACCCCAGTGTCCCCATCGGAGTTCCTCCTTACATCAGTGTCCCCATCGGAGTTCCTCCTTACCCCAGTGTCCTCATCGGAGTTCCTCCTTACATCAGTGTCCCCATCGGAGTTCCTCCTTACACCAGTGTCCCCATCGGAGTTCCTCCTTACATCAGTGTCCCCATTGGAGTTCCTCCTTACATCAGTGTCCCCATCGGAGTTCCTCCTTACATCAGTGTCCCCATTGGAGTTCCTCCTTACATCAGTGTCCCCATCGGAGTTCCTCCTTACATCAGTGTCCCCATCGGAGTTCCTCCTTACATCAGTGTCCCTATCGGAGTGCCTCCTTACATCAGTGTCCCCATCGGAGTTCCTCCTTACATCAGTGTCCCCATCGGAGTTCCTCCTTACATCAGTGTCCCCATCGGAGTGCTCCCTTTGGTCAGAGTTCCCCTTTAATGTGTCCCGATCAGAGCTGTGTTTTTGTGTTCTCTATCAGTAAATATTCCCGCCATTCCTCACATAAGCACAGGCTGCACTGTAATCTGATCCGTCCCCATAGTGAGAGAGCGAGGCAGAATCTGACAATAGATTCTCCTCTTCCGCTCTCTATCTACCATCGGATAGTGCCTCCGACGGACTGCGCATGTCAGTGTCATCACCGCCAGCACAGCTGATCTGAGCAGTCAGCTGCGGTGACGTCAGTTCGTTGGAGGCACTATCCGACGGGAAGCACAATTCGACACGACACCTGTGATCATCACCGGTGATGAAGTTGGAAATGACGAAACACGTCGGAGCGTGACCAGGCGACGCTCAGCAGCACCGTGACCAGGAAGTGTTTGTTCACTGGCCGCTTTGTCTCCATGGCGTGGAGCCTGGGGACACTACGAGAGACGGTTGCAACCTCCTGCATGGACTCATTTTAATATGCGCTTTTAACACTATGACCAAGTGAGTGTAACTTTTACTCATGACCAATAAATTGGAGTTAAACGTTATTGCACTAGTGGGTCTTCGTTTCTCTTTTTGCATGACAAATTGGATGCATTGACCGGCACCTTGTGTATGGATTGATGACTGCGTAGCTAATCTGTATTTGCGCTTATGCTTAATTGCGAGAGTAATTAAGCAACATCATCTGGTGAGTGAGTTTTACAACTATCCTCTCAGACATGGTGAAGGTGGAATACTGGGTGACCCCTTAAATTGTTGCACATCAATCAAGAATCACTCCTTGGATCATATCATATTATTTTATCATTTCGTGCCATTATCTATGGACTGTTTATGAACATTTCATTTGAATTATGATTGATGCTTCGTATACTGTTATGTCTTCGTGACTCTCTGTAATCACTACAGCAGGGAGTTACTACCACTGTTGTCTCGCTGCACTTTGACATTCAGGTGTATCTTGCGTTGGGGATTATACAGTGATTGAATTGCGCTACTAGGTTTGTTCTACTTTTGCCAGAAGGATCCTTTGCTCTTTATTAAAAATAACATAAATCTTTTCCGTAGTTAGTAGTCGTGATAACTTTTGCGCAAACCAATCAAAATACACTTATTGCGATTTTTTTTTTTTAACCAAAAATATGTAGCAGAAAACGAATTGGCCTAAAATGGTAATAAAAATTGATTTTTACATTTTTTTTTTTTTGTGAATGTTATATAGCAGAATGTGAAAAATGTTGTTTTTTTCAGAATTATCATAGTTACATAGTTACATAGTAGGTGAAGTTGAATAAAGACAATAGTCCATCCAGTTCAACCTGTGTAGGTGTATGTGGCCGTAATCATCTCACATAGCCCTGAATGTTCTGATCCTTGAGATGTACGTCTAGTAGTCTTTTGAAAGCCACCATACTTCCCGCAGAAACCACCTCTTGTGGTAGAGAATTCCACAATCTTGTAGCCCTCACAGTAAAGAACCCCCCACGTTGCCTGAGGTTAAAACGCTTCTCCTCTAATCGCATTGTATGCCCTCTAGTCCTCATGCAATCCCTTCGACTGAACAGCTTTTTTTCTATGCTGAGATCCCCATTGAGATATTTAAAAATTGCTATCATGTCCCCCCTCAGGCGTCTCTTCTCCAGGGAGAATAAATCAAGCGATTGCAGACGCTCTTCATAATCAAGGTCCTCCAATCCCCTAATTAGTTTAGTTGCCCTTCTCTGGACTCTCTCCAGCTCCATCACATCCCTCCTGAGGACCGGTGACCAGAACTGGACAGAATACTCCAGATGCGGTCGGACCAGAGTTTTATAAAGTGGAAGGATTATAGTCTTATCTCTGGAATACATCCCTTTCATTATGCATGCTCTTTTTTTGTTTATAGCGCAAAAAATAAAAATCGCACAGGTGATCAAATACCACCAAATAAAAGCTCTATTTGTGGGAAAAAAAAGGACATCAATTTTATTTGGGTCCCCGCAATTGTCAGTTAAAGTAACGCAGTGCCGAATTGCAAAAAAATGGCCTGGTCATTAAGGGGGAAAATCTTCCGGTCCAGAAGTGGTTAAGGAGAATTATACAAAAAAAGAAAAATTTGTTAAACCCACAAGTGCATTTTTAACCACTATTATTCCTTTATATTGGCTTTTAAAATTTTCAAATGCAGCAATTTAGAAATTGGATGAAAGGTTTAGCACTGGGAAACACTTTTTAAAAAATAAATTGTGCATTTTATATACAAATTTATAGATCAGACCAAAGTGAGGGACAACTGAGGAGGAAAGAGGGACTGAGCAACATTTTTCCAAATCAAAGACAGTCCCTTAAAATCAGGGACAGGTCACAGGTGGGAGCAATGTTTGCTGCATTTCCCGCACTGCATATATGTGAATCGGGGGTTATAGACTTCTCGGTGAGTCCCCCCTCTGTGTAAAAAATCCCTCAGCCCGTATATACACCGCACACTGATCCTGTACACTTATCAGCCTCCGGTGCAGCCGGTTGTACGTTGAAACCAGTCACATGGATCCCCCCCACCATACAGGGTCTCTGCAAAATAACAACAGCACAGAAGTGTAGAGGAGCCGTATTTCAGCCCCATGATTGTGCAGCTCTTGGAAGGAGATAGAGAATTCCCAGCAGCCAGGCCTGAAATCCTATCCTCCGCCGGGTCTGTTTCCCCTCAGTAATAAACACCTGTCACCAATCCCAGCATGAGGGCCACAGGCACAGACGCCTCATATGGGCATGACGGGTAAATTTAGAAGGTGACTCATGATGAAGACCCAGCGGATTGAGGCTGACGCTCTGTTTTCAGAAAAGATTCCAGCGCAGGTTCTGGGCGGCTTCATTCACAGGATGACTGAAATAATTGGTTCATTCCTTCTATTATTAGCATATCAAGTACTTTCATTTTTTTAATTCTAGCAAAAAGACGCTGTGAAAATAAATAAAAGAATATATATATATATATATATATACACATACACACACTATATTGTCAAAAGTATTGGGACGCCTGCCTTTACACGCACATTAACTTTAATGGCATCCCAGTCTTAGTCTGTAGGGTTCAATATTCAGTTGTCCCACCCTTTGCAGCTATAACAGCTTCAACTCTTCTGGGAAGGCTGTCCACAAGGTTTAGGAGTGTGTCTATGGGAATGTTTGACCATTCTTTCAGAAGCGCATTTGTGAGGTCAGGCACTGATGTTGGACAAGAAAGCCTAGCTCACGTTCTCTGCTCTAATTCATCCCAAAAGGTGTTCTATCAGGTTGAGGTCAGGACTCTCTGCAGGCCAGCCAAGTTCCTCCACCCAAAAATTGTTCATCCATGTCTTTAAGAAACTTGCTTTGTGCACTAGTCCACAACCTTTGGTGGAGGGGGTTATGGTGTGGGGTTGTTTTTCAGGGGTTGGGATTGGCCCCTTAGTTCCAGTGAAGGGAACTATTAAGGCGTCAGCATACCAAGACATTTTGGACAATTTCATGCCCCCAACTTTGTGGGAACAGTTTGGGGATGGCCCCTTTCTGTTCCAACATGACTGCACACCAGTGCACAAAGCAAGGTCCATAAAAATGTGGAAGAGTAAGTTTGGGGTTAAGGAACTTGACTGGCCTGCACAGAGTCCTGACCTCAACCTGATAGAACACCTTTGGGAGGAATTAGAGCGGAAACTACGAGCCAGGCCTTCTCTTCAACATCAGTGCCTGACTTAACAAATGCACTTCTGGAAGAATGGTCAATCATTCCCATAGACACACTCCTAACCCTTGTGGACAGCCTTCCCAGAAGAGTTGAAGCTGTTATAGCTGCAAAGGGTGGGCCAACTCAATATTGAACCCTACGGACTAAGACTGGGATGTCAATAAAGTTCATGTGCGTGTAAAGGCAGGCGTCCCAATACTTTTGGTAATATAGTGTATGTGGCTTCAGTTACATACAGTATACAGAGCTGTCTTCTGGTAGCGGGTCTTGAACTTCTCGTCCGGCTCCCGGATATAAAATCAAACTCGCTCATCCATGTCTTTCTGGACCTTGCCTTGTGCACTGGTCCAAATCATTTGGTGGAGGGGGGATTATGGTGTGGGGTTGTTTTTCAGGGCCCCTTAGTTTCAGTGAAGGGAACTCTTAAAGCGTCAGCATACCAAGACATTTTGGACAATTTCATGCTCCCAACTTTGTGGGAACAGTTTGGGGATGGCCCCTGCCTGTTCCAACATGACTGCACACCAGTGCACAAAGCAAGGTCCATAAAGACATGGAGGAGCGTGCTTGGGGTGGAGGAACTTGTCCTAACCTCAACCCGATAGAACACCTTTAGTATGAATGCGCTTCTGGAAGAATGGTTAAACATTCCCATAGACACATTCCTAAACCTTGTGGACAGCCTTCCCAGAAGAGTTGAAGCTGTTATAGCTGCAATGGGTGGGCCAACTCAATATTGAACCCTACGGATTAGGACATGGATGCCATTAAAGTTTATGTGCGTGTAAAGGCAGGCATCCCAATACTTTTGGTAATATAGTGTATGTATGTTGTATGCAGTATGTATGTATGTTGCATGTATATTACATACTCCTGACCTCCCCCCTCTGTACATAATCCCTTGCACTATGTCCCTTGCTCACTCCAGACTCCTGCATGTCCATTACATAATTACATACAGCAATGGGATACTATTCCTTCCACTGACACCAACAATGGGGCACTATTCCTCCCACTGACACCAACAATAGGATACTATTCCTCTAACTGCGGACACCAAAAATGGGGCACTATTCCATCCACTGGCACCAACAATGGGGCAATATTCCTTCCACTGACACAACAATGGGGCACTATTTCTTACACTGACACCAGCAATGGGGCACTATTCCTCCCACTGACACCAACAATGGAATACTATTCCTTCCACTGACACCAACAATGGGGCACTATTCCTCCCACTGACACCAACAATTGGATACTATTCCTCTCACTGACACCAAAAATGGGGCACTATTCCTTCCACTGACACCAACAATGGGGCACTATTCCTCCCACTGACACCAACAATAGGATACTATTCCTCTCACTGACACCAAAAATGGGGCACTATTCCTTCCACTGACACCAACAATGGGGCACTATTCCTCCCACTGACACCAATGATGGGGCACTATTTCCCCAACTGACACCAACAATGCAGGTAAAACATCCGCTACATATGTATTTTATCTGTGTAGTTAGCTGTTTGCCTGGAGTTCAGCTTTCATTTTCAATATTGACCAGGGTGTACTTTTAAATGATTCATGATGCCTTGTTACCTTGTTATACAATTCTGTGATTTTAGAGAAGTTTTGGGGTCTATTCATAAAACATTCGTGCCTTCTGCTAAAAAATGTTGGCTGTAAATTTTCTAATAGATTACATTATGATTATCATCTCCATCTAGTGGCCAAAATGTGGTATAGTCTGAAATACCTCAATTTTGGCCACTAGATGGTGGTAGCAATCATAAGGATTACTCTGTTAGAGAAATGCTGGGGAGGGCTCTCTGATGGGGATACCTGATGTAAGGGAGGAATCTGATGGGGACATCTGATGTAAGGGGGGCTCTGATTGGGACACTTGATGTAAGGAGGGATCAGATGGGGACAGCTGATGTAAGGGGGGATCTGATGGGGACACTTGATATAAGGAGGGGGATCTGATGGGGACAGCTGATGAAAGAGGGGATTCTTCAAGCAACACAGGGAAAGCCGCTCAGGTGAGGAACAGATATCAAGGTGCTGGTCGGATCCGCCGTCCAGTAATCAAGCTTCCAAAGAGAAAAAGTGACCGCACTCAGAGATGAATGAACTTGAAGTGTTTATTCCCATTCATAAAAGACAACGGTGCATCGAATAGACATGGACACGGTTGACGCGTTTCACGACTCTGTAGGTTGCTTACTCATAACCTATGAGTAAGCGACCTACAGAGTCGTGAAACGCGTCAACCGTGTCCATGTCTATTCGATGCACCATTGTCTTTTATGAATGGGAATAAACACTTCAAGTTCATTCATCTCTGAGTGCGGTCACTTTTTCTCTTTGGAAGCTTAAGAGGGGATTCTGATGGGGACATCTGATGTAAGGGGGGGATCTGATGGGGACAGCTGATGTAAGGGGGGGATCTGATGGGGACAGCTGATGAAAGGGGGGATTCTGATGGGGACATCTGATGTTAGGGGGGCTCTGATGGGGACACCTAATGTGAGAGGGGAGTCTGATGGAGACACCTGATGTAAGAGGGGACTTTGATGGGGACACCTGATATAAGGGGAGACTCTGATGGGAACACCTAATTAAAAAGGGGACTTTGATGGGGACACCTGATGCAAGAGGGGATTCTGATGGGGACACCTGATGTAAGGGGGAACTCTGATGGGAACACCTAATGTAAGAGGGGACTTTGATGGGGACACCTGATGCAAGAGGGGATTCTGATGGGGACACCTGATGTAAGGGAAGACTCTGATGGGAACACCTAATGAAAAAGGGGACTTTGATGGGGACACCTGATGTAAGAAGGGATTCTGATGGGGACACCTGATGTAAGGGGAGACTCTGATGGGAACACCTAATGTAAGAGGGGACTTTGATGGAGACACCTGTTGTAAGAGGGGATTCTGATGGGGACACCTGATGTAAGGGGAGACTCTGATGGGGACACCTAATGAAAAAGGGGACTTTGATGGTGACACCTGATGTAAGAGGGGATTCTGATGGGGACACCTGATGTTTGTTTCCTGGGTTGTGACTCACAAATGTGTGGACATAATGCCCTTGATTTTTTTTTTATACAGCACCCCAGCTTGAAAAAGGCTAGACCTGTGCCTATTGACATTCGTCCAACAAATGTTTTATACTCTAACTAGACCCGATAGTGTCTAATTGGATCCTGTGAATATTGATGCAGTATAAGTAGGAGCATACTTACAAGCAGTTAATTAAAATTAAAAAATAAACAGCTTTATTAATACAGATTACACGTGGCGGTCCGTGCAACCTAAGTATATTTTATTTATTCAACTTCACACCAAAAAAGGAGTCAAGGGGGGAAAAAAATACAAACTCAGGAAAAGCAACGCAAATTCTAATAAATAAATAAATCCATTTTCATTTTAGTGAATAAATAGGCAGCTCGAGAGCAGCTTTAGGGGACAGCGTACCCCCCTTCTACAAATGTACAAACTCAAGTGGCACCATTACAGTGAAGCCCTTTAGCCACGTCCTCCGAGATCGCCAGAACGTCACCTCTTGTCCTTTTTCCAGCTGAAGGTTGTTTCAACCAGAGCAGGCTGTGCTCTCCTAGAATCTGACCGTTTAACTTGCTCTCTCCCTCTGTACCACACATCTCCCAACATTCCTTTTTACCTTCATCATTAAGGACATCATCCCTTTGATCTCAGCCATTAAGGTCAATGTCCCCAGTTTTCAGTCATCAAAGTAAATGTCCCTTGTTCTCAGCCATTTAGTACATTGTCCCTTTTTACCAGACATTAAGGTTGATGTCCTTTGTTTTCAGCCATGAAGAACGTTGTTCCTTGTTCTTAACCATGAAGGACATTGTCTCTTGTTCTTAGTCATAAATGTCAATGTCCCTTGTTCTCAGATGTTAAGGACATTGTATTCTGTTCTCAGCCATTAAGGTCAATGTCCCTTGTTCTCAACCAATAAAGAGATTGTCCCATGTTCTCAGCCATTAAGGTCAATGTCCCTTGTTCTCAACCAATAAAGAGATTGTCCCATCTTCTAAGCCATTAAGGACATTGTCCCTTGTTCTCAGCCATTAAGGACATTGCCCCTTGTTCTCAGCCATTAAGGTCAATGTCCCTTGTTCTCAGCCTCAAGTTCTCAAAGGACATTTTCTTCTTGTTCTCAGTCATCAAGTAAGTTCAATATCTATCCAATGGGCATTTCCTCTCTCCTTCGTTAGTGGCTTGGCTCTTTGGGGAGTAGCTGACTAGTTAGCATCTTCTACTTTCTGTGAGAGCTCAACAAACCAGACAGTAGGACAGACATATGCGTGTAAAGGGAGATATGGAACACATTATCCTTATCAAGGAACATTGATTAGGGTACAGCAGCAGTTGAAAACATGGCTGGATAGTTGATGTAGCTTAAATATCCCATAATCAGAACCATGATCCAATGATTTGCAGATAAAAACATGGCGCCATGACTTGACGGTGGAATATATGGAAGACCTCGGTGGTACGTACCAAAGAATTTAGTACGGGGCAAAGGTTGAGGGAGGAGAGGAAGGTGTGGGCAGGAACTGGGGAATTGTTATAGACAGACACTTGGTGCTTTTAAGGAGATGTGAAAGCTGAAACATCTCTACAGTACAGCGCATAGCTCCTAGTAGAATAGGAGAACAAGGGTAGTATTCCGATTGGTGGAGGCCTATGGTCAGTTATATCTAAAAGATCCATTTGTTGCCTTTCTCTCCTACTAGCCAATAAATAGAATCTTAGAACTCACCAATCGGACATGGCAGAAGCTTTACTTTCAATGGCTCGTAATTACTATGAAGTAGAATAGGAGAACAAGGGTAGTATTCTGATTGGTGGAGGCCTATGGTCAATTATATCTAAAAGATCCATTTGTTGCCTTTCTCTCCTACTAGCCAATAAATAGAATCTTAGAACTCACCAATCGGACATGGCAGAAGCTTTACTTTCAATGGCTCGTAATTACTATGAAGTTAAATTCATTGTGTTATATCGGGCATATGATCTATCCCCAACCTAGTATCTGTAGGCCCTTTTTAAGGTTTTTCGAGAACAATTTGTAAACAAATATTTTTCTATTATATCTCAGCCTTGTAATGGGCTAAAATCTAAATTAGTCTATCATTGTAAATGAGTACCAATCTGTATCATGGTGGTCTTTTTAGTTAGGAACCCAGGTAAGTGAAATAAAATAAATAAAAAAACACCTTGCATAAATAATGCCTGTTTGCATTAAGACCACTTGTTGTGTCCAGGAAGTGATGCCAAACAGTCCTTGGAGGGGCCATGGAAACCAAGGGCCAGATGACTCAAGTCAAGTATCCTTTCCAGCGTAGAGGTTGACTCTAAAAGTTGCAACGAACTGAGGTCAAAGGTGGTAGGTCAAAAACAGCTGTCAGATCTTCTTTTCTATGGAAGTGGGAGTGTTTCACATGCACCATGCACCCACAACTCCAATGCTTCCTATTCCTCAGTCTCACTGGAGTACACCATGTCAGTCACAGAGGTATTTACTGACCACCAATGTGCCCAGGACTCCCTTGGCACAGGGATATGATGTCCTCTTTATTTACACTACAAGGTATTGACTTTTTGTTCCTTGCCAGTACTTTTCCTGGGACCTCTGACGTTTTGTTATCGTCCAGTGGAATGCAGCTTTGGCTTCGTGACCACCTTACTCATCGCCAAGGTCCTTTTCCTGTGGTCATTGGGTGACAGGAGCTGGTGGCTGCGTTCCATGGTAAGAGCGAAGCAGAACTTTGTGCTTGGTAGCCATGTCTGAGCGTCTCCTTTGCTGCTCCACCAAGAACTCCTTGAGGCGGTTGGTGGTGAAGGTGAGAGTCTGGCGCCTCAGCTTCATTAAATAGGCATCCTGAAGCCAAGGGTTTGCGAAGCACTCTTGTAATGTGGGTCGGCTCCTGTGAAAAAGCAGATTGAGAGGTTAGTTTCTTTATAGTTTCCCTCAGTTTTCCATAGTCTAGGGCAGGGGGTCTCCAAAAATTCTACACAAAGGGGCAATTTACTGTGATTCAAAGATACGGGGGCTGGACTATGGCCATTGGAAGTAGAAAATGTTCTGGTGTCAGTGAGAGTGAACAATGCCATTTTTGGTATTAGTGGAAGGACTAGTGCCCCATCATTGGTGTCAGTGGGAGGAAAAGTTCCCCATTGTTGGTATCAGTGGGAGAAATAGTGTCCCATTGTTGGTGTCAGTGAGAGAAATAGTGCCCCATTGTTTGTGTCAGTGGGAAGAATATCACCATTGTTGGTGTCTGGGATAGAAATAGTGCCCTATTGTTGGTGTTAGTGGGAGGAAAAGTGTCCCATTTTTGGTTTCAGTGAGAGAAATAGTGCCCCATTGTTAGTGTCAGTGGGAGAAATAGTGTCCTATTGTTGGTGTCAGTGGGAGAAATGGTGCCCCATTGTTTGTGTCAGTGGGAAGAATATCCCCATTGTTGGTGTCTGTGATAGAAATAGTGCCCCATTGTTGGTGTCAGTGGGAGGAATAGTGCCCCATCGTTTATTTCATTGCAAGGAATTGTGTTCCATTGTTGGTTTCAGTGGGAGGTATAGTGCTCCATTGTTGGTGTCAGTGGGAGGCATGGTGCCCCATTGTTGGTGTCATAGGAAGGAATAGTACCCCATTGTTAGTGTCAGTGGGAGGAATAGTGCTCATAGTTGGTCTCAGTGGGATTAATAGTGCCCCATTGTTTGTGTCAGTGGGAGGAATAGTGCCCCATTGTTTATGTCAGTGGGAGGAATAGTGCCCCATTGTTGGTTTCAGAGGGAATAATAGTGCCCCATTGTTTGTGTCAGTAAGAGAAATAATCCCTCAAGGGTCAGATAAAGGCAAGCAAATGGCCATATCAAGCCCCAAGTTTTTGGAGACCACTGGTACAGGGAAGCCCTTCCCAACATATTTGTCCCAGAGGAACTCTTGAAATAATTTTCAGGTCGCAGGGAACCTCTGCTAAAACCAAGTTATGGAGGCAAGTGGAAAGAACGCCCCCCCCCCCCCCCCTCTACTGGTGGTCAGACAGCCATAAAGATCACTGGGATCATGCAGCTGGCTCTACCAAGTGACCTTTTTCCCTGGAAATATGGAAATACTAATATAAATTGGAGGTTAATCAATAGTGGTGCACCGAGATTTCAGCAACCGAAATTTTCGGCTGAAAATGGGCCTATTCCATTTCGGCCGAAAATGGGTTAAAGATGCCGATATTAATGATGGCCGCCGCGGGCTCGGCGCAGCGCAGATTTCAAAAGTCCCGCCTCTGGCCGGCGGCCCGCCTCCCGGTGATGTTACTACTACGACTATGTGTATGAATGAACTAACACACCGGGCGGGCAGGCGAGTGGCCGCTAATAGCTATAACTATGTGAGCCCTTCACTTCCCTGTCAGGCGGTTATCTCCGGTAGGGACAGGGAAGTGAGGGCTCACTTAGTTAAAGCTATTAGTGGCCACTCGCCTGTCCGCCCGGTGTGTTAGTTCATTCATACACATAGTCATAGTAGTGACATCACCAGGAGGCAGGGCGCCGACCAGAGGCGGGACTTTTGAAAGGAAGGACACGGGAGGAACGGAGAGTTTGCCTGCCCGTGACATGGAGGTGCTGACAAGTAAGGAGATTGCATCATTGTGGTGGGGAGGGGCGCTGAGGCAGGTAGGGGGAGCGCTGAAGCAGGGGGGGGGGGGCGCTGAGGCAGGTTGGGGGGGGGCTGAGGCGAGGTTATCAATGGTATTAGTATCATGCAGCATGAGGGGGTTAAGGCATTGCCACTGCTGGTCAGTGTTGCATTAGTGACCGACCAGTGGCAGTTAATTAATAGGGATGATCGAACTTTTCAAAAGTTCGGTTCGACCAGAACACCCGAACCTCCCGAAAGTTCGGCCCGGATTTCAGAACCCCATTGAAATCAATGGGACCCGAACTTAGATAATCAAAAAACACCATTTTGAAGCCCTAAAACCCAATAAATGCCCCTAAAAAGTGCCTAGGGTTCTGGGTCATGCCCCAGGGACTATTAATCACACAAAAAAAGTTCTTAAAAATTGTCATTTTTGATAGAGAGCAAATTATTGAAAAAAATTGAAAAAAAAAAATTAGATTTCTTTGGATTTAGTGTCTGGGGGGTCTAAAAAGTGTACCTGTGAAGTTTCAGCTCTGTAGCATGTCCAGAACCAGAAAAAAAAAAGTTTGTTAGAATTAATATAGAACAGGGATATGGCTCCGCTATTTTCACACCTTGCCGGTTTTGTAGCAAGCGTTGTTTTGGTCATTTTTTCTGGGTGTCTTTGGAGGCAGGCATAACATCTGTACTTCTGTGTAGGGGTATATATACACACACACATGTATGTATATATATACCTACACATATATAGGTGTGAAAGTAGCAGAACCCTATGCTTGCGCTAATTAAATAATTAACAGGCATATGGCTCCGCTCCCATCACACCTATATATGTGTAAGTGTATAAATACATATAAGTGTGTGTGTATATAAACCCCTATACAGAAGTTCAGATGTTTTGCCTGCCTCCAAAGACCCCAAAAATATGCCCAAAAAAAACGCCTGCTGCAAAAACACACCTGGGCGTTTTTGTAGCTGGCGTTTTTTTGGGCATTTTTTGGGCGTCTTTGGAGGTAGGCATAACATCTGTACTTCTGTGTAGGGGTATATATACACACACACACATGTATGTATATATACACATACACATATATAGGTGTGAAAGTAGCAGAAACCTATGCTTGCGCTAATGAAATAATTAACAGGCATATGGCTCCGCTCCTATCACACCTATATATGTGTATGTGTATAAATACATATAAGTGTGTGTGTATATATACCCCTATACAGAAGTTCAGATGTTATGCCTGCCTCCAAAAACGCCCAAAAAATGCCCAAAAAAACTTCACTCAGATCCCATTAACTGTAAGGATTAAATGAAGGAGAAAAAAAAAAAAAAAGAACAACCATTAAAGCCCAAATCCAGGAATTACAAAAAAATCTACCCTTGCAGTGGGACCCCAGCATTGCAAGGGTTACATAGTCGATATGTCTAAGAGTGCCGGAATAAGGAGAAATATTTCCCTTTTTCCGCACTCCAGCCAGTGCTGTATCTTGGCCTAGGTCGACAAGGCCCAGGCCTAGGGCGGCACTTTGAAGGGGGGGCAACAAAAAAGCTGCACCCAGCATGAAAAAAAAAACAGCCTCCTCCGACATGAAAAGGGTCTTTTAGTATAGTGCCAGTCTTATGGGGTGAATTGGGCTGGAGGGCAGGGTCCAGGAGGCAAATCAGTCTGGCACCCCCATAAAGCGGTCACACTGCTACCTGCTGGTATGATAATACTTGCCTGTGAGGACATTGGGACAGACCGCAGGTTGCCGACCACACTTAATACAACTGGCCCAATGGTCATCAATGCTAATAAGTATGGCACTGCAGCTTAATGCTCCGCCTACCCTCCTCCACCCCCCAGGTATGGCAGGCATCATGTCAATAATATCATTTCATTTCTTTAAACATCCTTGTTCTTGAGCGAGCATAAATATTGCATCATATACAATTAGGGCTATCGCAATATGTCACTGGGTTAGTAAGATTACTCCAATCCTATAAGATATTTGGACTTGTGTTTTCTGCCACTGATTATTTCACTTATTTGTATAATGTCTATGGACTTTTTAGTCATTATAAAAATAAGTGAAATTAATCCTTTGATTACAATCAGTGGCAGCAAACACAAGTCCATATATCTTAAAAGAAAGGAGTAATCTTACTAATCGAGTGACAAAAGGCTGTCCTAATGGGCACTGATAAGGCTGCACTTATGGCCACTGATGAGGTGGAACTGATAAGCTGCACTGATGGAGATGCACTGATAAGTTAGCACTGATGGGCACTGATATGATGCCCTGATAGGCTGCTCTAATGGGCACTGATAGGCTGCACTGGTGGCCACTGATGGGGCTGTACTGATGGCCACTGATGAGGCAGGAGGGGTCATAAACAGGAAGGGGTGTGGCATTTACAGGAAGGGATGTGACATTTACAGGAAGGGGTGGGTCATATTTAAATAGGGGGTCCACAAGTTTAGTCAGGCCTAGGGCAGCACATAACCTAAATACACCACTGACTCCAGCACTGTCCCTCTAGTGGTGTGACAGGTCCCCAGCTGCTTTCTCTCTAAGCCGCAGTCGCGCACGTTGCCCTCACCACATATAATGCAGGTTTAATAACCCTGCATTGTGCAAGATGACACTGAGGGACTACCCACAGATGAGGAAGAAAAGGGCAGCTGGAGCGGGGAGGTTGTCCTTAAACCTATTGCATTTTAAACCATTGCAGTGTGTGTGTTAGTGTGGATTGGGGGGGGGGGGTAGGTGATGGGGGCATAGCAAGGATACATTTTTTCTAACTGGGCTTTTAGTTTTTCACTTTCTCACAACAGAATGCAAAGGAAGAATTTGATTGGTTGCTAGAGGCAGCAGCATGCCTTCAGTCACTGTAATATTATTTGCCTCCTTGCAGCCACTCACCAGGGGTAGATGGACAGCAGCTTTCGTATGAAGAGGGAAGCACTTTGAGAAACATTGGAGAAGAGTTTGAAAATGTCAAACCGCCCGGAAAGAATCTTGCTTTCCATTTCCATGGGGTCCGATTCAAAGAATGGAGATCGTCCACTAAGCCTGCACAAAAAACACAGAACCAGAGAGATAAAGAGAGAAGGATACTGGAGTAAAGATCATAGGTCTCTCCCAAATGTATTGTGACTATAATACACTCTATTAGAGTATAGCCACAGAACAATTCTGGGCATTTCCAGAACAATACATTAATCTGAGGTGAAGTGAAGTATTTCCACAAATAATATTAAACCCTTATCACAATATTTTGTTTTTTAGGTCCACCAAAAAAACAATAAGCAATTCACCCAATTTAAAGTGCATATGGAGCAAAAAAAATATAAAGAATAAATAAAAATATGAATATTATTAAGCTATTTCCTGTGTTGGTTGAATGCTTTTCACTGGTTTAAAAAAGGAAAATACAACTTTTGATCACTAGATGGCGCTATGTATTACAGAAAATTCTTATTTTATTTACCACCATCCAGTGGTCAAATGTGGTATTTTCTATTAAAGATTGCATGTAATTCGGAGCGCACTGCTCCTAAAATGACATGCGATGTCTGTGCGGTGCAAATTCAGCCATACAGTTTGCAAGAAAAAAAAAAGGAAGAGTTTGCTTCCTCTTTAAAGCAGTTGTAAGGTTAAACATTTTTTTTTAATTAAAAAAACAATGAGGTTAATATTTACCTGCTCTGTGCAATAGTATTGCACAGAGCAACCCCTTATCCTTTTCTAGGGTTCCCCGATGCCACTATCCACTATCCGCTTTGTCTTTTTCTCTGTGTGCCCCATAGGAAGCCGTTTTCTATGGTGAGACAAATGTAGGCATCAGTGGCAGCTGGTGCTTGGTAATTCAGGGGGGGTGGAAAACCAATTTGGGGTAATTCGGGGGGGGGCAATTTGGGGGACCCCCCCCGTATGGCCAGCCAGCCGGCCTGCCTCCTTACCTCCTCCTGTCCGAATGGAGGGAGTGCTGGATGGCTGAGCCGCCTGCCGTGTGTCGCCTCCCTCTTCCTGGCCAGTGGCAGGTAAGATCGCTTCTCCTTTTGGCCAATCGGGAAAGTGGTCTCACAACCCTCTTCCTGATTGGCTGGGAGGAGAATCAGTGTGACAATAGCGAATATTTGTTCGCTATTGCCATACAACTGGGTGGGCTCAGGGCGCAGTGCTCTGCACCCTGAGCCCACCCTTTTTTGAAGCCTATTAGAGCCTCTGGCTCTAATCACGTGCTTCAAAGAAAAAAAATCCCCTATTGGATTAGGGGGCCGGACGCATGAATGGGAGGGGGCGGCACCCCTAATTGACGGGCCGCCACTGGTAGCCATGCTCCTGAGCTAGGCTGTGTGCATCCATAGACATACACAGAGTATCTTAGCCCCACCCACTGCTCCCTCACAAGATTTGACTAGGGAGAGAAGAGCTGCAGAGGAGCACAACACTGGATCGATATAGGACTCAGGTAAGTGTTTGGGGGTGGGAGGAGAAGAAGCTAGTGGAAAATTTTTACCCTAATGCATAGAATACATCAGGGTAAAACAACCTTTTGATTTTAGAACAAAGTAAAGCAGGCAAGCACTAGTGAAATTCTCCCAACATGCATTTTCCCTATAAATGACTACACTGAATCATTGATTACTTACATTACATATGTAAGCACACCCAATCCCCAAATATCGGCCGCTGGTCCAATAGGCTCTCCTTTCAGCATCTCTGGGGCTGCAGAGGGAACACAGAAAAGAGACATAAAGATATAAAATTGTATCAGGATGGTTGAATTTTTTACATACAGTAATTATGTCATACAAATGGTGCCAAGTTACAGCAGAAACCTCAGCCTCAGTACAATTTCAGGCCTCTTGCACACGGACACCTAAAAACGGCACATTTTTAGGCATTCAGGTGTTTTGTTTTTACCAATCAGATGCAGCCTATCGCTTTTAATTGGCCAATACATAGAGGTGCATCAACTTGGGCTGCGTATTATTCAGTAAAGAAAATACCAAAAACGTTGTTGCTGCCAGGAATCTGATGATTATACATCAGTATCATGTGCAAGTACCCATATATTTTTTATTAAAGGGATTGTAAAGGCTGAAGTTTTTTTTATCTTATTGCATTCTATGCATTAAGATAAAAAACCTTCAGTGTGCAGCAGCCCCCCTCAGCCCCCCCTAATACTTACCTGAGCCCCATCTCTATCCAGCGATGTTGCAGGAGTTTCTCAGCTGCCTGGGACTCCCCTCCTCATTGGCTGAGACAGCAGCGCGGCAGGATTGGCTCCTGCTGCTGTCAATCAAAGTCAGTCAGCCAATCAGGAGAGAGGGGGTGGGGCCGAGCCACGGCTCCATGTCTGAATGAATATTTTTAGTAGGTCAGGAATGGTCCCTGTAAAACCTAGTGATCACACAATGACAGAGATGTATAGTAACGAAGTAGAAATACTTAAGTACTGTACTTAAGTACCGAAATGCGGTATCTGTACTTTCCTAGAGTAGAATTTTTTTCTCCTACTTCTACTTTTACTTCACTACATTTTTTCGATGATTTCGATACTTCTACTCAAGTATTTTTTTTTTGTGCTGCATAGTTACTCGTTACTTTTAAAAAAATTACCACTGCCAGAACAGTAGATGGCAGGTTGCATAAAGCTCAAAAAAATGTGTATAATGTCATTTGTAAATCAGCGCATACGAAAATAAAGGCTGTGTATAATAAAAGCTGCTATACCAAATCTTTCCAATAAAAAGAAAATATGAAACAAACAAATAAATGGTGCTACAGCGCTTAAAGTGCATCAAGAAACTACTAACAAACACAGGTTAATCATTTGAATAAATCATTTGAAATAATAAAAACAATATGATGTTCAAACTTTTGACTTCTTTCTTTAATAACTACATAACACAGTACTTGTACTTCTACTTTCAGTACTTGAGTAGAATTTTTTTTTCAAAACTACTGGTACTTTTTACTTTTAGTACTTAAGTAGCAAATTTTTTGAAAAAACTACTTGCAATACTTAAGTAAAAAAAATGTTGAATACTTTAGTACTTCTACTTAAGTAACTTTTTCTGCGAGCACTTCCACTTCTACTCAAGTCACTTTTTGATTGAGCACTTGTACTTTTACTCAAGTAGAAATTTCGAGTACTTTATACAAGTCTGCACAATGAGGGTCTGTGTTCAGACACTTAAAGGAGTTGTAAAGTCAGAAGGTTTTTTTTTTTTTTATTGTAATGCATTCTCTATATTAAGATAAAAAAACCTTCTGTGTGCAACAGCTCCTCGGCCCCCCTAACACTTACCTGAGCTTCCTCTCTGTCCCACGATGTCCATGAGTGTCTCAGTCATCCGAGACTCTCCCTCCTGATTGGCTGAGACACAGCAGCGGCGCCATTGGCTGCTACTGCTGTCAGTAAAAATCAGCTAGCCAATCAGAAGAGAGAGGGGGTGGGCCGAGATGGGGCTCTGTGTCTGAATGGACACAGGGAGCTGTGACTTGGCTCGCCCATAGCAAGCTGCTTATTGTGGGGGCTCTCAACAGGAGGGAGAGGAAGGAAGCACAGAAGACGGACCCGAGAAGAGAAGAATCCGGGCCAATCTGAGCAAGTAAGTATAATGTGTTAGTAATTTTCTTTATTTTTTTTTAAAACAAGACTTTACAATCACTTTAACCGGTTGCCGACCACAAGCCATGTATTTACTGCGGAAGAGTGGCTCCCCCAGGCAAACCGACGTAGGGCTACATCGGTCGCGAGCAGGGAGCTAGGGGGCGAGCGCACGCCGCCGTCGGCAGCGGGGATGCCAATGCACGGGTCAAGTGGCTCCGATTGCCGCCAGCCACCCGCGATCGCTCCCTGCTGAGAGAGAAGGACGGTTGGCTGTTGTAAACACAGCTGACCGTTCTTCTCCCTGGAATGATCACAGAGTCCCTGTGACCTTCTACATAGGAACACAGGTCTCTATGGTCATTTCAGAAGCCACGTCCCCCAACAGTTAGAGTCACTCCCCTAGGCTCACATTTAACCCCTTGATAACCCACAATGTTAACCCCTTCCCTGCCAGTGGCATTATTACAGTAACAGTGCATATTTTTAGCACTGATTACTGTAGTTTATGTCACTGGTCCCCCCCAAAAGTGCCAAAAATGTCAGTAAGGGGGCCGATCTGTCCGCCGCAATGGTGCAGCCCTGAAAAAAATCGCAGATCGCCGCCATTACTAGTAAAAAAAAAAAAAACAATAGAAATGACATAAATCTTTCCCGTAGTTAGTAGACGCAATAACTTTTGCGCAAACCAATCAAAATACGCTTATTATGATTTTATTTTACCAAAAATATGTAGCAGAAAACAAATTGGCTTAAAATGTTAAACATTTTTGATTTTTAATTTTTTTTTTTTTATAGAATGTTATATAGCAGAATGTGAAAAATATTGTTTTTTTTTTTTTTTTTTTTTGAGAATTGTCGCCATTTTTTTGTTTATAGTGCAAAAAATAAAAATGGCACAGGTGATCAAATACCACCAAAAGAAAGCTCTATTTGTGGGAAAGAAAGGACATCAATTGTATTTAAACACAGCATCGAACGACCGCGCAATTGTCCGTTAAAGTAACGCAGTGCCGAATCGCAAAATAGGGCCTGATCATTAAGGGTTAAAATCTTCACTGTGGTTAATATTCTTTACATATAATATTCCTCTTGGCCTCAGGAACTAAGTCCAGGTTTTACCAAGTGGATGCCCTGTGAGGGCAGACCAGGTTACTGATTCTAGTTGTTGCACATACACATGTATTCCAGGGTCCCAACACGTTTCCCCAGCTGGCGAGGGACGAGAGGGCTGAACGTCTGAGCGCTCCCGAAGTCAATGATCTTAATGGTATTCATGTATGACACCATGATGTTCTCTGGTTTAATGTCCAGATGCAGGATCTTCTGTTCATGCAGATATTCTAATCCCTGGAAGATCTGGAGCAGGTAATTGGCGACATCATCTTCTGAGTAACGGAACCTGGAGCCACAGAGGAAGGACAGTACAGAATCAAGACGCTGGACATTGCTACAAAATTAATCAACGTGGGAACATTTCTACAACTGGATTTATGTATACATATTACTATGAAAGGATTTATGTTAAAACATTGTTACAGAAAGAATCTACGTGGGAACATTGACACATATTGCCTGTAATACATAATACCTGCAATAAATAAAAAATACATCTGTGGGTGTCAGGAAGGGCATACCTGAATACAGAAGGGGGCATTAGGATGAGTTTCTTTGTGCAGGCCGACACATGGCCACACATATGGAGGTGTGTATACATATGCAGTGTACAACTGCTTGCATGCGCATCTTTCACAAATGCTGGCACCAAGCACGATATGTAAAGTGAGCTGCTGCACAAGACCGTCTGGTCTACAGCGTTCCCTGTGAAACCTGTTATATGCTTCTTGTATCTGACTACATGTTAGATCCAGCCTGCCCTGACTACTCTCAAATCACTGACTTTGGCCTGTCCCTATAATTTGCCTACTTCTTCTGTTCCTGATCCGCTCATCCATTATCGACCCTGGCCTGAATTCTTACTATGCATCTGCTACGCCTGATCGGACTGACATTTACAAACCCAGCTATGCCTGATTCTGCTGATCATCTGCCTGCTGCCCAGCCAGTCTTTACTGATCATCTGCCTGCTGCCCAGTTACTCTCTGCTGATCATCTGCCTGCTGCCCAGTTACTCTCTGCTGACCATCTGCCTGCTGCCCAGTTACTCTATGTTGATCATCTGCCTGCTGCCCAACCAGTCTCTGCTGCTGATCTGCCTGCTGCCCAGGCAGTCTCTGCTGCTGATCTGCCTGCTGCCCAGCCAGTCTCTGCTGCTCATCTGCCTGCTGCCTAGCCAGTCTCTGCTGATCATCTGCCTGCTGCCCAGTTACTCTCTGATGATCACCTGCTTTCTGCCCAGCCAGTCTCTGATGATCACTTGCCTGCTGCCCAGCCAGTCTCTGATGATTACCTGCCTGCTGCCCAGTTACTCTCTGCTGATTATCTGCCTGCTGCCCAGTTACTCTCTGCTGATTATCTGTCTGTTGCCCAGTTACTTTCTGCTGATTATCTGTCTGCTTCCTAGTTACTCTCTGCCGATCACCTGCCTGCTGCCCAGCCAGTCTCTGCTGATCACCTGCCTGCTGCCCAGCCACTCTCTGCTGATCATCTACCTGCTGCCCAGCCAGTCTCTGCTGATCATCTGCCTACTATCCAGCCAATTGTTTCTGATCATCTGCTCACTGCCAGCACAGAAAATCTACCAGCTGCCTGGCATGGCTCTGTGGGCTTTTAGACTACCTACCTACACCAGCTGCTGGTAAAAACTACTAGGCACCCATGCCACTGTGTGCCCTTGTGCCTCATGTTACTTTTCCAAGGCCCTGAGCCAGAGGTGTAAAATAAGTTGTACTCAACACTTCAGGCTACTTCACCAGTTACGTAACAGTGGGACCTTTGCTACAACTGAATTCATATTTAAATATTGCTATATGGCTACATTGCTACATATTAAATGTTATAAATAATACCTGTAATAGAAAATAAATACTAAATCTGGGAACTTTGCTACAATTGAATTTTTGATTTTTGTTTAAACATTACTACAAAATAAATCTGTTTGGAACATTGCTACATAATTTATCTGCATGAAAATACCGGTACAAAAGGAATCTATGTGGGAACATTGCTATAAAAAAAAAATATGTGGGAACATTGCTACAAAATGAATCTACGTGTGAACATTGCTACCGAGTGAATCTACGTGTGAACATTGCTACAGAGTGAATCTACATGGGAACACATTGCTACACAATGAGTCCACGTAGGAATAGTGCTACAGAGTGAATCCACATGGGACCATTGCTACAGAATGAATCTATGTGGGAGCTTTCTTACAGTGTGAATCTACGTGGGAACCTTCCTACAAAATAAGTCTACGTGGGAACATTGCTACAAAATGAGTCTACCTGGGAACATTGCTACAGAGTGAATCTACGTGGGAACACATTGCTACAAAATGAATCTATGTGAGAACTTTCATACAGAATAAGTCTACGTGGGAACTTTTATACAGAATAAGTCTACGTGGGAACATTTTAAAAAGAATAAATCTACATAGGAACACATTGCTACTGAAGGAATCTACATGGGAACACATTGCTAGAAAATGAATCTACATGGGAACACATTGCTACGGAATGAATCTACATGGGAACACATTGCTACAGAATGAATCTACATGGGAACACATTGCTACGGAATGAATCTACGTGGGAACACATTGCTACAGAATGAATCTACGTGGGAACACATTGCTACAGAATGAATCTACGTGGGAACACATTGCTACAGAATGAATCTACGTGGGAACACATTGCTACGGAATGAATCTACGTGGGAACACATTGCTACAGAATGAATCTACGTGGGAACACATTGATACAGAATGAATCTTCGTGGGAACACATTGCTACAGAATGAATCTACGTGGGAACACATTGCTACAGAATGAATCTACGTGGGAACACATTGCTACAAAATGAATCTATGTGGGAACACATTGCTACAAAATGAATCTATGTGGGAACACATTGCTACTGAATGAATCTACGTGGGAACACATTGCTACGGAATGAATCTACGTGGGAACACATTGCTACGGAATGAATCTACGTGGGAGCACATTGCTACAGAATGAATCTACGTGGGAACATTTCTACACAATGGATCTTCATGGGAACATTGCTACGAAATGAATCTATGTGGGAACATTGCTACAGAATGAATCTATGTGGGAACATTGCTACACAATGAATCTATGTGGGATCATTGCTACCCAATGAATCTACGTGGAAAGATTGCTATGTAATAGTGGAATCAACAGGCCTTAAATATCAGTGTGAAAGGCCAGCCCTGCACAGTGCAGATAACTGGAGCAGTGTAGGGCACAAGAGATTCCCAACCCACCTACATCACCCCAACTCAGCCCCTGAGAAAAGAGTCTGTCCTGTCTCAGTCTGGCCTTATGTCTTGGTCACTTAGCTTTTTCAAAGCATTTCTAACTCCTCACCTTTCTACAAGACAGTAGAGGATTTCCCTCCCGGAGCACTGCTCGGAGATGAGAACGAGGTACCGGGGGGTGATGTATGCCTCGTGCAGAGTCAGGATCCTCTGATGGTGGAGACATTTTAGGACCTCATACTCTTGTAGCACACTCTGCTTGTTCTCTTGTTCATAGGGGATGATCTTGGCCATGAAGTGCTTTCCTGTCGAATTTTCTTTACACTCCCGAATCACTCCAAAGCGACCCCTGAAGGAAGTGTGACCACAGTATTACTACAGTACAGGCTATATCTGGGCTGCGTTCACACCAATACTGTAAAACATACAATACAATGTTAGGATTAGAGAGCCCTATGTAACTTTAATGTAAAAAAATAAATAAAAATAGTACCATAATCATATCAATATTATTTTCACTAAGTGATTCTAAACGTAAATTTGTTTTTCTTTAAATTAACAATGATGTTATACTTTCCTTACCTTACCTTACCCGAGAAGGGGGGATAGGAGCTGCTCTGTGAAAATCCATTGCAGAGAGCAGCCCCGCCCCGATCCTCCTCTCCTGGGTCCCGCACCAGCGCTCCTGGCTAACCCCCCCCCAGACCCCTCCGAGTTTCCCAATGGCAAGCCACTTGCTATGAGGACACTTGTGCAGGCCTGCTCTTAAGCCTTGCTGACTGCATCTATGGAGACCCCCATCCCCTAATCACAGGCTGTGACTGACAGCAGCAGAAGCCAATGGCTCCCACTGCTGTCTCTAAGCCAATGAGGAGGTAGAGAGCAGACAGAGCCTCTGCTCTCGTGTATATCGCTGGATCAAGATTGGGCTCATGTAAGTATAAGTGGGAAGGAGGGGGAGCTGCATGCAGAAGGTTTTTTTTTTATCTTAAAGAGGAAGTAAACCCTCCTCTGCAAGTTGTACCTATAGGTAAGCCTATGATAAGGCTTACCTATAGGTACTGTAAATATCTCCTAAACATGTACCGTTTAGGAGATATTTACTTTAAATGCCGCCAGTGACATCACTGGCACATGCACTCTGAAGGAACGGCCGCTGGTGCCGTTCCTTCAGAGCCCCGTGCCAAGACCATCAACTCCCGCGCGCGTGCGCGGGAGTAACGTAATCGCGGCTCCAGCCAATCAGATGGCCGGATGCCGCAAACCTGGAAGAAGGGCGACAGAACATGTCACCCGTGGGAGAGGTGAGCGGTTGGCACTTTGGGGCTTCGTTTTAAGGTAAGTATTTCATAATAAGCTAGCATGCGATGCATACTAGCTCATTACTGTATGTGTATCTGTATTGTCTTTCAGGTTTTTTTTTTTTTTTCAAAAAAGAAAATTCAGAGTTTTACAACCTCTTTAATGCGTTAAGGTAAAAAAAAAAAAAAACTTTTGCCTTTAGAACCAATTTAAAGATGCAGTCCACATGAAAACACTATTATTGCATTAATATATTCAAAAAGTAATCTTTTCAATGCAAGCAGTGTAAGTACCTGAATTTGATCAATCAGGTGTGAATCCTGCACATCTGGTGAAAAGGCGCATGCTGACAAAGGACAACTAACCGAGTCACCCCCCAATTACAGACTCGGAACAGGAAGGTGACCAAACTGTATTGCTGAACGCTGCAGAACAGAAAAGTGTGGTCACCAACCTGGTTCTCCTGTCTCTATGAGACAGTTTCTTTTATATCTTAAAGAGGAACTGCAGTCTGCTTACATCATTTCTAATAAAAACATCTTTGTCAGTGAATCAAAAAAAGTCCATATAATAGTCCTTAAATCAGGAAGGAATATCAGGAAAAGTGTGTAAATATTAGAGGAACCACAAGTCCCAGCATGTAGAAAATTGTCCAAACTCTTCACACAGTAGATGGAAAGGAGATCACCCGTGGAATGAAAACACACCAATTGGCAGCTTACCAGATGTGTCGACACCACTCCCCCTTTTCCGGCTTCTTAATGGTTTTATGAATGTGGGACGCCACCGTTTCTGCCTATATCAGCGGTTCCTAGCTTTTGGATATGCCTGATTGACCTTCTGATATGTGAGTGCATCTGTTTTAATAAACTTGATCTTCATTTTACACAGTATCACGCTATGCGTTTCTTTTATCCCTTTTTACCCATATGGCTTTCATGCATCCTTATATGAGTATATTGCATGTGCACGTGTATGCGGCTTTCTTCTTTGTCACAGAAATCCATTAATTTTCATCACTAATAAGTTTTATTCATAGCGCAGAAACTCCCCCTGTTTTGTTTAATAACAGCATATTTGAGGCTTGTTTACCATAGAAGTCTGGTGAGTGGATCCCCAAAAGCGTCTTTTGGAGCACCTTCCCACCGTGTGGAGCACTTCAAGCACTTTTTATTCAGCACTTTATTGAAATTTATTCTTTGAGTGGACTATTTTTGACTGCACTTTATTCAGCACTTTTGCACTGTTAGCACTATAACTAATTTTTGATATCATTGCACCTTTATATGTATGAATTGTTTACATTTTGTACTACAAGTGCACTTTACTATATGTAATCATTTGATTATTTTACCATTTATTTATGATTATACACATTCCTGTTAGCAATGTTTTTTCTGACATTCAACTTTGTGAAACTAAATCAGATGGGATCCCCAGAGAGGCTTTCTGGCTAATAAAATAAATAGCAGGTAGGTTGTGTTGTCTGGTGGAGAGTTTTGTTTTAAAAAAATTAGAATGGTGTTCAAGTTCGCTTTAAGTTCTACATGTTCTCAATCTTCAGTTCCATGGTTTTATCCCAAGCTATGTAATTTATCTACGCGATAATCCGTTTTTAGACCATTTGGAAAAATTTCAAATACAAAAAATAGCCCATAACATGGCTGAAGTTAAATATGTTTCTCTTACGTCCTCCGACAGTCGCCACCACTTCTAAGTCATCACTATTGGGTATTGACTTCCGCTCCACAGGAGTAGCTAGGCATAAGACTTAGTCAAAAGACAAAAGACATTTGCATATACACACCCATGGGGGCTGTCCCACCTCACCTGGCTTTCTCTTCCAAAAATGTGTAGGGTTTCTGGGGTACTCCTTGCCGAAGAGCGCTTTCTCTTCCTGATGGGGTCACTCTTCCTCCTGGCCCTGGGGTATATCTGCCATCTTTTCCAGGAGTGACACTTTTGACTAATATGCGTGTAGGAACGGTTTGAGCGACAGGTGCAAGAGTGGCAGTCTGGACAACCGGCGTGGAAGAGACAATCTGAGTGATTGGTGTGGGTGCAACAACTTGAGGAACCGGTGTGGGGGCAACAACACGAGGAACTGGTGTGGGGGCAACAACACGAGGAACTGGTGTGGGGACAACAACCTGAGGAACTGGTGTGGGGGCAACAATCTGAGAGACTGGGGTGGTAGACTGTGATTGGAAAGTCTCTTTTGTTGGAGTGGATGGTGGCATTGATATGAAGGAGGTCACCATGTAAGTAGAGGATGTGGGAGATGGTGGCTTGTAAAGTGGACTCGTTGGAGGAGAGGGGAAAATGGGTTTGGTGGGAGAAGTTGGGCTTAAAGGTGAATTTAAGGCTTTGAAAGGGGGAATGTGCAACATAATTGGAACTGAGGGAGCAGCAACAACTGGTTTGGGAGCCACTGGTGGTGGAACCCGTGGTTCTGGGGATGTCAAAATAGGTTTGGTTGGTTCTGCAGGCACAGGAGACTTAATAGTTGGAAAGATGGGCACAGCTTTCACTGGGGGCACAAACATTGGAGGTGGTGGCGCTTTCTGTGGCTCAGTAGGAGATCTAGCTTGTTGCACAGGAGTCACTGGCACAGTTTTAGCAGCTGGTTCAGCAGCAGGCTTCACTTGTTGAGTCAGGGTCGAAGGTGAAACTCTCAGATGGGACACAGATGGTCCAGAAGATACCGGCATAGTTACTGTGGAAACATGGGATGTTATAGGCCCACCTAGTGGAGGCTCAGCAGACTGAAACTTGTTGGGTAAAGAAGCTTGATTTGGGGACTCAACCCTAGTGGCAGTTTGAGGTAATGATCTGTGCACCGTAGGAGGGGTAGGAACAAGTCCTCTGTGTTTTCTTGGAGGGGTTGGTGGAGGAGGTCCTTTAGAAAGTGGCTCTGCAGGAGTGATAGGAGCTGGAGTGTTCGGTAATGGTGGATTTAAAGATGAAGCAAGAGGAGATCCAAACGATGGAGGCAATTTAGTAGTAGACACAATTGGAGGAGAGGCTGTTGGGGCAGCGGTGACACGAGGAGCGATTGGTCCAAAAGAAGATATCGTGGGCACCATGGAACGAGCCTTCTGAGCAGCATGAGCCACAGCAGGTGAAGGCTTGTGATCTACAGATTAGGAGAAAAGATAAGAAAGTGAGAGATGATTTACAAATCCTGGAGAAAAAAATAACATCACCTGTTCTCTGTTTTCTGCATCTGTAATGTGTTATATGCAAGCAAAGAATTTTTCTGAAATTTTAAAGCTGAACTTTGGTCAAACAACTAAATACACAATTCAAAAACATGCTGTATATCTGAACTGCTTTTAATTTTTATTTATAATACTGTTTAGATTCTCTTGCAATCCAAAATCCCTTGCTGGGTTGCAAAGCCAGTAGAATGACCCCACTTTCCTCTTTTACAGGTACACTCTGCAGCCCTTGGTCACCATACTTCTGCTTTAACCACTTAAGCCCCGGAAGATTTTACCCCCTTCCTGACCAGGGCCTATTTTGTGATTCGGCACTGCGTGAGTTTAACGGACAATTGTGCGGTCGTGCGATGCTGTACCTAAACGAATTTCATGTTCTTTTTTCCCCCACAAACAGAGCTTTCTTTAGGTGGTATTTGATCACCTGTGCGATTTTTTGATCATGCGCTATAAACAAAAAAAGAGCGTCAATTTTGCAAAAATAGCAAAATTTTTCACATTTTTTTTATATGAAATTCCCCAAAAAAATGTAAAAATCAAGATTTTTTAACATTTCCGGCCAATTTGTTTTATGCTACATATGTTTGGTAAAAAAAAATTGCAAAAAGCGTATTTTGATTGGTTTGCGCAAAAGTTATCGCGTTTACCAACAAAGGGAAAGATTTTTGTCATTTTTGTTGTTTTTTTTTTAACGCGAAATGGCGGCGATCTGCGATTTTTTTTGCGGTACTGCGAAATTGCGGCGGACAGATCGGACCCTTGACTGACATTTTTGACACTTTTGGGGTTACCAGTGACATTTCTACAGTAATCAGTGCTATACATATGCACTGTTACTGTAAAATTACACTGGCAGTGAAGGGGTTAACTTTTTTTGAGAGGGAGGGGCTGTGTGTGTCCCTAGGGGCGTGATTCTAACTGTGATTGGCTGTGGCTTGAGGTGTAGGAACAATGATCAACGGTCCTACATAGTAGAACCGTATGATCACAGTTCTTACACAGGGGAGAATGACAGGCGGCTTGTTTACATCAGCCGCCTGACTTTCTCCCTCTGCAGCGACGATTGCCGAGTGACCGGCGGACATCGGGTCCGCCGGTCACACGCGCGGGGGGGTCTGTGACCACGCAGGAGCGGGAGAGCGCCTCCGGGGGCGCGCGCTCGCTCCCTAGACCCTCACAGGCTAGCGAAGTAGATCTACGTCACTTTGCCTGTGAGGGGCTGACTGCCGACGTAAACAGTCGTGCAGCGGTCGGCAAGTGGTTAATTGCTCATCAGAAATTGAGCATTTGATGTCCAAATCTCTTGAGTATGAAACTACTAAAAGTTTAATAAAAGTTACCATAATTATGAGATGGAGGTTGGAACATTTGACACCTGGATCATTCTTTTTTTTTTTTAAATACGTGAGCCTACACATACGTACTGACCAGATATTCATATTTATGTATTTTCCACCAATTTCTACTCTCATCTTCAATAAATACCATCAGCTGTAAAAATAAAATCTAGTCAATTGACTTTCCTTCTAAGGCCCCTTTCACACGGGTGGTCTGGTAGGGTTCACCTGTTTGTTTTTCAGACGGACCCGACTGGACCCTCCATTCTCCTCTATGGGTAGCCGGATGTAAATGGATTTGTGTCTGTTTATACCCGGCTACCTCGACGCAATTTCCCCAGTTATGCCTCAAACAGCTGTAAAAGATCGAAATCTCTCCATTTTTTTCCAAAAACAGTTTTAGTCGTAGTTACACTAGTTTGTGTCTTCTTGCTCCATTATAGCACACACATAACTCTTCCTTCTAAGTCACAGGTGTCAAACACAAGGCCCGTGGGCCGAATGTGGCCCCCCAGGCCATTTCATGTGGCCCTCGCACCTCTTCTGCAGCTGCAGCACCCACTTGTCTCTGCCCCCACCTAATCGGCAGCAGAGAGGAGTCCTTCGCCAGATCCAGCGCTTCTATGTGCAGGTGCAGAAAGGCTCGTCTTTGCCCCCCCCCCCCCTTCCGCAGTCCGCAGCATAGAGGAGGTCAGAACTCCTCCTACAGATTCTGCACCTCTCTGTGAAACCGCAACACCACCTTGTCTCTGTCTCCCCTGGTCTCAGCATTCAGCAGACTCTGGAAGCTGACTCCAGCCCTCCTCTGGTTTTCCTCCGAACCCTGTACTTTCTTCCACCCAGATCCACCTGCATCTTCTTCCTGGCAGCAGCACAAGGTAAGGGGATGCATTGTGATTTAAGGAAGGGTGGGTGACTCTTGACTTCTGATGGTGGGGGGGGGCTCTTGACATCGCTTGTAAGGGTGTAAGGGGGCGTGAGGTGCTCTGGACATCTAATCTTACAGATATAACCGGCCCTTTGAGGGCAACCATAATGCTGATGTGGCCTGCAATGAAATTGAGTTTGACATTCCTGTTCTAAGTCTATTAGACAAACGGACTACTACTTTAAACTAGTGATCGATCTATATAGTTTTTTTTTAATGCCGATACCGATATTTTGGTCAGCTGACTTGTAATGACAACCGATGCGGCTGAGAAGCTGCTCGGCTGTCATTACAAGGAGCGGAAGGGGACACCCCCCCCCCCTCCCGCCGCCTTCCGCGGCTCGCCCGGGTCTCCTGTCCCACCGGGAGACCTGGATATCCTACCTCCACCGCCGCCGAAGAGAAGACCCGGGTCTCCATGTAAAAAACCTGGAAGTGATGTCATGACATAACTTCAGGGCACTCGGCGCCAAATTCAAAAAACTGACAGCATTAAAAAAAGCCAAACTTGGCGTTTTGAATGTTTTTAAGTGCAGAGTTGGGGTTTGGGGTCTTTTAGACGCCCAGATCCCTCCACAAGGAGTACCTAAAAAAAAAATTTTTACTGCTAAAATAAATGTAAAATTCAAGACTTGCGTGGGTGTAAGAAGATGTCCACCGCTGCTTTGTGTTCTGTCACATTAAAAAACCAATTGGAACGCATAGCGGCCATGTTGGAACACATGGCGCATGCGCAGTAATTTGTTCTTGTCCGAGCGTCACTTCCGGTTGCAGAATCTGATAGGTACCGGTATTCTGATAGAACACCAGTTCACACAGGTTCAGGACGGCTGCGGTCTGGATTGCAAAAGCGTCCTGTGCACCTTTGGGTCCGGGTCAGGTGCAAATTCAGTCAAAAATTTGGACATGAATCGCATCTAAACCGGTGAACGGGGACATACAGGACCCCAGACACGAACCCGCAGCCGCACATATGTGAACCCGGCCTGAAACAGACAAAGGGAGCGATGATGTCCACTAACTGACAGACTTCTTCCACTTACCATCTCCATCGATGACAACGCTCTTGGAAAAATTGCTGTAGGGTCCCTGGCCAGCTTTGTTCACACAGGCGACACGGAACCTGACAGCACCGGATGGCAGCTCGGTGACATTGTAATAGCAATCGCTGATGCCGGAGCTGATCGCCTTCCACTCCCCTTCTTCTGCAAAGATAACACACAAACAGATCAGGGATTAGGTATAAAGGATGCATGACTGCTGGGGGGAAAAAAAAAGGATGCATGACTGCTGGGGGAGAAACAAACAACAGAACAACATTGGCTTGGAACCCCCAATGTACATTCATAAAATGTATTCTTTTCACTGAATACAAGGTGTTCTGTGAATGGAGGAGGAGATGGGAGGGGCAGATAAACGTCTAGATCTCCCTCCTTCCTTTACTCAGTCCCGGTTCACACATATGCAATGCGGAAACCCTGTGAATCCACTGCGGGTTCCCGCATCGCATTCAACTCACAGGCAGTTCACACTGCCATATGCGAATCGCTGGGGGTGTCAATACAAAGTTAAGGACACGCCCAGATCAGTTTGCATATCACAGTGTCAACTGTCAATTCGGACATGAATCGGATCGCATTGGTGTGAACACCAATGCGATCCAATTCTGGTGCGGACCCAAAAAAGGGTCTTGTGCAAGTTGTGTCCGAATCCAATGTAAATTCAGCCATGCAATCTGTATGGCTGAATTCGCATCGCTCAGACATCGCATGTGATTTGTAGAGCAGTGCGCTCGGAATCACATGCGTTGTCGGTCATCGCATATGATGTATTATGAATGGAGGATGTAGAGAGCAGACAACCCCTATGTCCTTCACTGTATGCGCTATATGAGAGCCGAAATTGTAAGTCTCCGCCCCTGTAGTGGGAAACCGCGTTCCCGCTCACAATGTTTTTGCACTTAAATGCACGTTTGTCGGGCCATAGAAGCTCATGCAACAAATTTTGCCCCTGACCCAGGAGCGTTTTTGCACTGACCATTTGATGCAATTTTTGTTACTATTATCATACAGGATTTAAATAGCGCCGACAGTTTACGCAAGCCTTTACAACTTGAGGGTAGACAGCACAAATACGACACATTTTAATACAGTAGGAAGCAGAGGCCCCTGTTCAATAGAGCTTCCAATCTAAGAGGGAGGGTCAAGAGATACAAGAGATAATAATAATAATTGTTGTGTGACAATCGTGAGAAAATTGCACCGCATTTTGGGTTCCAGTATTAAAACATCACACCCAAAAGCGCATTTTGCTGTGATTTGCACCCGATTTGGAAACACAGGGCAGAATTGCACCGATATGCCAGTGATTCCAAATCGCTCAGATATGAACTGTGATTCCACATCCTGGTGACTCTTTCTTTGGATTATGGAACCTTCTGTTTGAAGTGGACTTCATTCCTAACTTTTTCTGTTTGGACGGTTTTGATACATAGAGGCAGCTCTATACTCACATTTGTTGTGGACTACATTAGAGTTGATTTACTGGTACATAGCAAATACAAGGTGTGTCTAAAAAGTTGGGTGAATGGTCCGATATCTCAAAGGCAACTTGGGCCAGGTGCGCACACATGCACATGGCTATCTAGAGACTTATCGAGAATCGCCACCTAGCATGGAGTACACGTGATAAACCCACTGCAAGCGATTGAACGTAGTCAGTGTGAGAGGGAGGGTCACAGTGCAATAAAGCAATACATTCTAGGACGTTTTGAAACGGTTGCTATGATGCATCCACCAAGTTTGGTCAGAGTTGCACAGGACTGGACAGTGGATGTTGCTGCATGATAACGCGCCTGTGAACTGTGCGATCCGTGTGCGCCAATTCTTGGCTCAGCGCAGCGTACCTATACTCGACACATGTTGTTTACAAGTTAAAATCTGAATTTTTTTCTAGAAAATTACTTAGAACCCCCAAACATTATATATATCTTTTAGCAAAGACTCTGGAGAATAAATGGCGATCGTTGCAATATTTGCGCAACTGTCTTTCAAACGTAATTTTTTTGGAAAAAGTAAATTTTACTGCATTAAAAAAAAAAAACTAAACAGTAAAGTTAGCCCAATTGTTTTCTATAATGTGAAAGATGATGTTACGCAGAGTAAATAGATACCCAATATGTTACGCTTCAAAATCACACACTTTTGTGACAAACATTGGTACTTAAAAATCTCCATAGGTGACGCTTTAAAAATTTCTACAGGTTACCAGTTTGGAGTTACAGAGGAGGTCTCAGGCTAGAATTATTGCTTTCACTCTAACGATTGGGGCGATACCTCACATGTGTGGTTTGAACACCGTTTGCATATGTGGACGCGACTTGCGTATGCGTTCGCTTCTGCGCACGAACTCAGAGAAGCGCTTAAAAAAGTTTTTATTATTTATTTTACCTTTTATTTTTTATTTTTACACTGTCCCTTAAAAAAACATTTTCTTGATCACTTCTATTGCTATTACAAGAAATGTAAACATCCCCGGTATGTAACGTCAAAGTAGCGACGTAAAACTGCGGCGGGCGGTCCAGAATTGGTTAATATCGCTTTTAAAAAAAAAAATTACTGCTGCATAAATTCACACACCTTGCATGGCCTATAGAGACCTGAATTTTCCAGCATGCCAGGGTTTTCGTGTTTATACAGAAGTATTGTAAGGTTCGCCATACACGGTGCGAATCTCAGCTGGTTCAGCAGGAACTGGCCGAGATTCGAACCGTTAAGTTGATTGATCGATAAACTTGGGTACAACCAGCCTGCTGGATATATCGCTAGCAGCTGCCCTAGTCTTCTCCCGGCGGTGTCTGTGTTGATAGGGGAATCAAGTAAATTTCTTTCCTGCAACCTGCGGTTGCAAGAAAGATGTTTGCTCCGTGTACGGCCTGTCTACAGTTTAGTTAACATGGTTTCCTATAGAACACGTTCACATCTATGCTTTTTTCAGCCGCTGCATTTTTGTAAAGGGTTGGTGACTTTTTTTAGCCTGGGTTCACACTTGTGCGATGCAGACACCGCATGTGATTCGCACTGGAATCAGACCGCATTCCTGTGCACATCATCATGCGATGAGCCATATATTTTGTATGGCACAGATCGCATCACATCCGCACCAAAATGCTGCAGAACCTTTTTATTTCTGCACCTGAATCACATTGCATGGGTATTCACACCCATGTGATGTGATTCTGGCAATCGCATGCATTTTGCAATATGTTTTGGGGTGTCATTAACCTTCCTAGCGGTATTCCTGAGCGTGGCTCGGGATGGAATTTCACTGTCAAAAGCGGTAACCCCGAGCCACACTTGGGGTACCGCCAAAGGCATCGCTGGATCCTGGTAGAGGAGTTACTTACCTTGTCACCGGGATCCAGCGATGTATCCCAGCGGTGTGCGGCGGCGGTTCTTCCTCCCGATGCTCTCCGCGCCCCGGCTTCCGTCTCCTGCGATGTGACGCTTGCAGGGGGGTGGAACCGGCGGCAAATTCAAAAGTAACACACCAAACACACTGATACATAGCAAAATAAAATAAATTCACATTAGATTGCCCCCCAAGTGCCCTTTCCTGCAGTTTTACTGTACTTTTTATGTGTATATATATATATATATATATATATATATATATATATACAGTATATATATATATATATATATATATATATATATATATATATACAGTGTATATGTGTATATATATATATATATATATATATATATATATATATACAGTATATATATATATATATATATATATATATATATATATATATATATATATATATATATATATATATATATACAGTATATATATATATATATATATATATATATATATATGCATACATACATACTTTAACTTATTTATAGTCATTTATTATATTAAAATGTATGATTTTGTGTTTCAAACTTTATCATACCTGAGATGTTATAAAGAAGAACGCACAGTAACAAAAAATCATATGTAAATAGTTGGTTTGGGCTGCTCATTCTTAAGAATTACATGCAAAATAATTGTACCGCTTTCAGCACCTAAAATCCGAAAGAATCATACCGCCAGGGAGGTTAATCTAACATTGACAAAAGCAGCAGATCGCATGGACGCCGTGCAATTTCAATGCAGTGTGGGAAACGCACAGGATCCGCTGCGTTTCCTGCATCACATAAGTGTGAACCAGGGCTGAAACACTAAACAGTGCTTTTTTTTTTTGCTTTTATGATTCAATAGACTTCAATGGAGAGGATGCGGAAAAGCATTTAGTGCATTTTTGCTGCGATTTGTGTTTTGCGTTTTTTTTTTTTTAATCTGCCCAACAACAAATTGAGCAAAAAAAAAAAAACCATAAAAAAATGCAAAACGCAAATCGTGGCAAAATTGCACGTGCAAAAACGCAAAACGTGCAGGAAAAGCACTGCAGAAACGGATGAAAAGCAAACTGCATAGGTGTGAACTAAGCCACAGAGTTTGAGTACGTTCGGATTAAGCCTATCATATCTATTGTCACCTAAAGAAAAAAAGAGGATCTTAACAATGACACCAGCAGTGTCCATTACACAAAGAGAAACTGTCACCGTGTCTTTGTTGCTACACGTGACTTTGTTCAGTTAATAACCTCAGGCTTTGCTACACTGTTGCCTCCATGGAGTGTTTTGTAACTGGGACTCCATGGAGACATGTCATGCTAGACCAGGTCTGAGCTCACCATTCATTTGACACTCCAGGATGAAGGTACAGGGGGAGCTCAGTTCCTTCGACTTCCACAGAACCAACACCGTGTTCTTATATTTCTGGGGGATCTCCGGGGTCCCGGGGGCTTCTGGCATTCCTGAGAAAGAGGGTGCAAACAAAGAGATAGGAAAAAGTAAAAACCACTGCCGTAAAAAAACAAAACAAAAAAAAAAAAACAGCTGGACTCCTCTTAGGCCCCTTTAACGTTCCGATTGGGTCCTCCTGTGAGTTTTTCAGATGGACCCAATCGGAACCTCCATTCTTCTCTATGGAACAGCAGGTGTAAACGGACATGTTTCTGTTTACACCCGCTGGCATCCAATCAGATTTGATCATCCAAAAAGAGACGGATGGGGGTCAGTTCCCCTTCCGTCCAGCAGATCAGACTGGATGGCAGTCAGGTGCAAACAGACAGCTAGTTAGTTTACATCCAGCCTCCCATAGAGGAGAGCAGGCTGTATTTTAAATGATAGAGACAGAGGGGTTGATTTACTAAAATCAAATGAACTGTGCACTTTGCAAGAGCAGTTGCCCCAGAGCAGTAAATGAGCAAAAGCTCTGCAGACTTTCATCATCCAATCACGTGCAAGCAAAAATGCAGTTTTTTTTATTTTCTTTGCATGTGATTGGGTATTCTTTGCAAAGTAAAGCTTAATCTCATTTACTAAGCTCTGGAGCAACCGCACTTGTAGAGTGCCACTGCACTTTGCAAAGTGCACAGTCTATTTGCCTTTAGTAAATCAACCCAAGAATATCAACCAGAAATCCAGTAAAAACACAAGATACAAATGTTATAAATTGAGTTGCGGTTCAGTGAGTAAAATAAGTATTTGATCCCCAAGCAAAACATGACTAGTACTTGGTGGAGAAACCCTTGTTGGCAAGCACAGAGGTAAGAAGTTTCTTGTAGTTGGTCCCCAGGTTTGCACACATCTCAGGAGGGATTTTGGTTCACTCTTCTTTACAGATCTTCTCTGAATCCTTAAGGTTTCTTGGCTGTCATTTAGCAAGTCAAAGTTTTAGCTCCCTCCATAAAAGTTCTGTATTAAGGTTTGGAGACTGACTAGGTTACTCTAATGCCCCATACACACGTGCAGATTATCTGCAGACTTTTGTCTGCAGACTTACCTTTTCTATGTAGTGCAAGGGCCTGCCGGATTGCATACAAATTGAAAGTGTTTAGGTTTGACCTCATATTATATGGTTTTGGTAAGTCTGCAGACAAAAGTCTGCAGATAATCTGCGTGTGTGTATGGGGCATTAGACCTTAATGTGCTTCTTCTTAAGCCACTCCTTTGTTGCCTTGGTGGTATGTTTTGGGTCATTGTCATGCTTGAAGACCCATCTACGACCCATCTTCAGTGTTCTGGCTGAGGGAAGAAGGTTCTCATCCAAGATTTTACAATACATGGCTCCGTCCATTGGCCCCTCAATGCTGCAAAGTCGGCTTTTACCTTTAGTAGAGAAACAGCCCCAAAGAATCATGTTTCCACCTCTGTGCTTGACTGTAGGGATGGTGTTCTTAGGGTCATAGTCAGCATTTTTTTTTCCTCCAAACACTGCAAGTCGAGTTAATGCCAAAGAGCTCAATTGTGGTCCAGTGTTAATTTTGGCAGCAAATTTCAATTTAGTTTTAGTCTTAGTCTTAGGACTAAAATGGCATTTTAGTTTTAGTCCCATTTTAGTCTTCTGCAAGTGTTTTAGTTTTAGTCGTATTTAGTCGACTAAAACTCCAGTACATTTTAGTCGACTAAAACGTCCTACATTTTAGTCATCTATAATCAAATGGGTGTAGTTCAATTGTAATTTGTAATGCATTATTTAAGCATTTCTCTACAATTTCCAAACTCATTATATACTACTGCTGGTCCTGGAGTGAAAAATCTAATATGTTATTATTTATGGTATTAAGCTTTGAGCATGCACCAGTGTTAATTTTGGCAGCAAATTTCGATTTAGTTTTAGTTATAGTCTTTTGACTAAAATGCCATTTTAGTTTTAGTCGTATTTTAGTCTTAAGACTAAAATGCCATTTTAGTTTTAGTCGTATTTTAGTCATCTGAATTGTTTTAGTTTTAGTCGTATTTTAGTCGACTAAAATTGTGTTAATTTAGTCGACGAAAACGTTTTAGTCGGTTTTAGTCGACGAAATTAACACTGTTGTGGTCTCCTCTGACCACAGAAATATCTCCCAATTCTTCTCTGAATCATTTAGATGTTCATTGGTAAACTTCAGACAGTCCTGTACATGGGCCTTCTTGAGTAGGGGGACCTTGAGGGCGCTGCATGATTTCAATCCATAGTGGTGTATTGTGTTACCAATGGTTTGTTTGGTGACTGTGGTCCCAACTGCCTTGAAATCATTCCCAAGCTCTTTCTGTGTAGTTCTGGGCTGATTCCTCACTTTTCTCATGATCATCCTTACCCCATGAGATGAAATCTTGCATGTAGCTCCAGACTGAGGGCGATTGATGGTTATTTTGTATTTCTTCCATTTGCAAATAATTGCTCCAACAGTTGTCTCCGACTCCTTCTCACCATGGTTATTGTTGATGGTCTTGTAGCCCATTCCAGCCTTGTGCAGGTCTACAATCTTCTCCCTGACATTCTTTGACAGCTCTTTGGTCTTGCCCATGATGGTGAGGTTTGAATGGAAGAAAGAGTTTCTGTGGACAAGTGTCACATAACGAGGAGCACCTTCCTAAATTGACAGGACTAATCTGTGTACCACATGATCACTTACTGTAGCCAGTCTGTGGGAGCCAAAATCATTGTTGCTTGGCTGGGGATCAAATACTTATTTTACTCACTGAAATGCAACTCAATTTATAACATTTGTATCATGTGTTTTTTTTTCTGGATTTTTGGTTGATATTCTGTCCCCATCATTTAAAATACACCTATGATAAAACTTACAGACCCTTCATTTCTTTGTAAGTGGGCAAGCTTACAAAATCTGCAGGGGATCAAATAAGTATTTTCCCCACTGTATGTAGTGCATAGGTTTTCCCAACTGGATACAAATAAATGGGTCGTTCAGGTAGGTTCTTCTGTTATATAATTTTGGTGAACCTAGAGATTGTAAAATTTGATTGCTTAAGGTGACTGTAGCCATCTTAGTGCACTAGCTTGGACCATAGAAAAAGAGGGTATACTCTGAAAATGTAAATGTTAGTGCAAATAAAAATAGTATCATGGACAGTTCCCATCTGTGTTGTACAATTTGATTGTAATATACTGTATATGGGCAGCCTATATCGACCCTGTCTGGCTCCTCAAGGCCTCTTCTACATTGGACACTTTCAGGAGTGTTGGATGGTTGTGTCAATGCTGTAGGAGAACAGTCAGCTTAAACAGAGGGTGGGAGCTCATTGCTGGCTGTACTTCCCCTCTACAGGAACACCCATAAATTGGGCTTCAGAATGGGGTTGAGCTAAACCCAGCAAAAAAGGGGCTTTTAATCCACAACGGGGGCCACTAATTAGAATGGGACCAAGTTCTATATGCACTTGGTCACTTGGGGGATGAAATAAAAGTTTTCTTCTAAAATGTACTGTAGAATACATACGTGCAACAGACAAACAGCAAGAACTGGTGGCATTTCCCAGAGCATTCGCTGCCACACATTCGTACAGCCCAGCCTCTTGCTGTCCGGCGTTCGTGATGATGAGAACTTGGCGTCCATCGGGGCTCGATTTTATATTCACGTGTCCTCCTGATCCTAGAACCATTTTATCTAAGGACAAAAATACAATCGGTCAAAGACAGGCACACTACAGAATATTACAAATATAGAAGACATTTTGGCAACTGTACAAAAATAAAGTGGAATTAAACCTTCATATCGATTTTAGACAAGGAAGCTGCCATCTTGACTTCTGTTAGATCTTCAACTTGCATAGTGCTGTGCATTTGATCAGTAATGACATCATCCATTGGATGGTTTGACAGTTTGGTTGAGAACACAAGCAATGTGACAGTTACATTTCTGGCATATACCGGGAATGTAACTGTTTTTTTGAAACTGGTAAATCAATGGGTTTAGTTCCGCTTTAGTTTTGTTTTATCTTATATATATATATATATATATATATATATATATATATATACATATATACTGTATATATTATGCAGGTTTAATAAACAAAGCATATTTAACTTGTGTTTTTTGTTTGCTGGTTCATTCAGTTCTTCTGTCTTTCACCCCAAACAGCGGTGTCCACCTCTATAAACTGCTCATCGGCTCTGGGCCTTCTACTACACCTCACTATTGATGATGGAAGTGGGGTTATTTACTAAAACTTCACGGTGCAACATCTGGTGCAGCTGTGCATAGAAACCAGTCAACTTCCAGGTTTTATTGTAAAAGCTTAATTGAACAAGCTGAAGTTAGAAGCTGATTGGCTACCATGCACAGCTGCACTAGATTCTGAGTGCACCAGTTTTAGTGAGCCCTGGTTCAAACTGATGCGATGCAAGAAATGCACAAGATAGTACTGTACTGTTCATGGTAAATGGCACCAGGGCCGGTGCTAGACATTTTTGCGCCCTAGGCAAAACCAGCCAATTGCACCCCCCCTAGGCGGCTGTCTAGTTCGCCTAGTGGTAGCACCGGCCATGAATGGCACACAAAGCGCATCGAGCAGCAATCACCGCAAGTAATCGCTTGCTGTGCGGAGAGCCCCGAATAGCTGTGTCCGCCGGCGACATCTCTATATAGTGAACGGGGCCAGCAGCTGCACCTAGCCTCTTACAACTGCAGCAGGAATCTGAAGATTCCTGCCGCTACATTTTGCACCGGCCTTAATCGCCAGTGTGAATGTAGCCTTAAAGCGGAGTTCCACCCAAAAGTGGAACTTCCTCTCTTTTGCTTCCTCCCCCTCTTCCGGTGCCACATTTGGCACCTTTCCGGGGGGAGGGGGGAACGGGTACCTGTTTTTGACAGGTACCCTTCCCCACTTCCCAGATACAGCGCCGCTGCACTATCCCTCATAAGTTTGGCCCCCCTCCTCCTTCCCCCGCGGCTGAGCCAATAGGAATGCGCATTGCGCTTCGCGCATGCGCAGTAGGGACCCGCCCGTGAAGCCGTAAAGCTTCACTACTGGGTTCCCTTACCGGCAATGGCAGCGACAGCACCTGACAGCCGATGGAAACATTGGCTTAGGTGCCGACATCGGTGGACTCCAGGACAGGTAAGTGTCCTAATATTAAAAGTCGGCCGCTACAGTATGTGTAGCGGCTGACTGTTAATTTTTGGAGGGAGTGGAGGAGAAGGCGGAACTCTGCTTTAAGTTGGGTACACACTACTAGTTTATTTCATGCATGGGTTGCACGAAAATAAATTGTCAGTTTCGGTCAGAGCCAGTGTGCTGGCCATGCAGCAAACTCCACCGCAGAGCTGCTGCGTTCTGAATAGGGTGGGATGTCCCCTTCCCCCCCTCACCAGAACACTCCAAACAGCCCTCTCTGCCATTGGCTGAAAGTAGTGATCGGGAGTCGGTTGGCTGCTGGTTTTCCAGAAAGCATGTCCGACAGGACCGGACCAGCCGTTGTCTCCCGACATTCAGCACGTGTGTATGGGGCTTAAAGCAGAGTTCCACCCAAAAGTGAAACTTCCCCTTTCAATACTCCGGAGTCCTGACCCCCCGACACGTCACATTTGGCATGTCATTTTTTTTTAGGGGGAGCGGGTACCTAGATTTGACAGGTACCCGCTCCCACCTCTGCTTGGGCCGCCAAGGTGGCTCAAGCAGAAGTTCTTCTCTCCCCCTCCCTCCCTCCAATCTTGTGGGACAAGTCACAGGTCCCAGAAGATTGCCTGGCCATTCACGGCGCGCAGTGTGACTCACACGTGCGCAATGCGCACCCGGCTGTGAAGCCACAAGCTGTCACAGCCGGGTGCCCACACTAGAGATGCCAGCGCCACCGAGAGGAGAGGGAGAGGAGCGAGGCATCGGGTGGCCGCAATGCTGGATCAGGTGGGACAGGTGAGTGTGTGCTTATTAAAAGTCAGCAGATAAACTTTTTGTAGCTGCTGACTTTTAATAAACACAAAAACGAGTGGAACTCCGCTTTGAGGCTGGGTTCACACATGTCCGGCTGCAGTTTGCAGCCCAGAGTCTGGTGCTGTTTTGTTCACCGGTTCAGCTGCGATTCAGGTGCAAATTTTTACTTGAATTTGCACCTAAGCCGGACCCAAAATCGCAGAGGACCTTATTTATGTAGCACTACTCCCTTGGGAGCTGCTGATTATGGGTTTCCCTGGGTTACCATTAGCAAAGATAAGACAGTTCAACATTTTCAGAGTCATTTTGGCTCAGTCAGGAAACAGTCGGGTATCTTTTGGTTTTTATGTTTTACTTAGAACTTGGATAGGAGAAGGAATGAGTGGGATACTCCAAGAGAACTATGTACAATAGGCTGGGACGACTTCAATAATGCTAATTAGTGCTGAGTAATGCTGAGTAAAGCTGAGTAACGCTGAGTAGCGCTGAGTAACACTGAATTGAGCTAGTCACGACTGGGCAGCTGTTTCACTTTGCCCTTGGCTGTGAAAATGAATAATTGAGTTTCCTGAGGTAAACGGTCTCCTGAGGCAAGCTGTACTCTGAGGTAGACTGTAATGCTGATCAACTTCAGGGCCCTTCCTGGCACCCCCTTTGTCCCTAATCTTCAGGGTTAACTACATGGCACCCCCTTTACTGATACACTCCTGGGTGAGCTGGCTCCTTGATCCCCTGACTTCTCTGGAGTGGTCCCCTCTCTTAGGCAGACCCTTAGGCAGACCCCTTGGTACTCACGATACCGTTTTTCCCAAAGTCTCTACCAACAGCTCCACTTGTCAGTTCTCTGGATCCTCTGCAGCTCAGCTCCACACCTGGTTTAACAGGCCGACTGCCTGAACCACCTTCCTCATAACTACCTCCTCCTGGGACATTGCTCCTGCCAAAAGACGCCCTGTCACATGCCCCCTCTGGATTTATTGCCAATCTCAGGATGCATTGCAGCAATGCCGTCCCACTGAGACAGCTATAAACCCTGGTGTGTTCCTGGTTAGATTTCCTCCACTGTCCAACAAGCTCCCTCATTGGATACAGTGGGGAGACTCCCTTAGACCCAATAAATCACACCTGGAAACATGTGACAGGCAAAACTAACAGATCTGGCTCTCCTGATAAGCAGAACAGGGCCACCAAATGTGTTTTCCTAGCACCTACCTAGGAGGGTGCTACAACTAGAAACAGACCGCGGCCACCCCAGACATGTGTGAACTGGCTCCATTGAAAGCTGGTTCGATTAATATGTTATGCAAATCTGATGAGGTTAAAAATGCATCCAATTCGCATATATGTGAACTGAGCCTAAGAATAGGTTCACACTGCGGCGACACGACTCCTTACTAGTTCGGGAGGCGACTTGTCAGTCCCGTGCACCACGACTTCGGAGCGACTTGCAGGGACTTCACATAATGGAAGTCTATGCAAGACACTCCGAGGTCGCCCCGAAATAGTACAGGACCCTTTTTCTAAGTCGGAGTGACTTGTGTCCCTCCTATTAGAACCGGTCCTGTAGCGGTCAATGGACCGCGAGGGAGCGCGACTTGTCAGGCTGACAAGTCGCCTGACAAGTCGCGCTAATGTGAACCGACCCTTAAAGTGAATATCTATACAAACCTTTGATTTCTCTACACAAAACGAATATGTTACAGAACTGGTTCTACTGTATATTGTGGAGTTTTTGTTTTTTCTCAGTCATTTACCCCCAGCTGTGTCTTTACTGCCCTGTGAATAGATAACAGACATGTATATCTAGGCAGTGGTCTGTAGGTACAGTAGTCATTCTTCCACTAATAGCACCCTGTATTTTCATGGTAATGTCACTGTTCTATTGTTCATAGGGAGAGAAATTACCTGGAGCAAACCCTCCTCAATGTATGATTACATTTCGGTAAACCTACACAATACAAACTCCAAAACTGATCAACATATTGTAATACCAATGTTTAAGTGACTAATATTTTATTACCTGCAGCTGTATTGTATCGTATTAATATGACCTATCAGTGACTTTACAAGTTTGCATGAATATATATGTCACAACATATAGCCAAAGTGTCATTTTTTCATTTTGCTGTCCAGGCTTTTTCTGGCACTTTTTGTCTATAAGTTTAACAAATTTTCGCTAGAAAATTACTTATAACCCCCAAAAATTATACATTTTTTTTTAGCAGAGACCCTAGGGAATAAAATGGCGATTGTTGCAAATTTTTATGTCATACGGTATTTGTGCAGTGGTTTTTAGGAAAAAAATACACTTTAATAAATTTAAAAAAACACATAATATTTACCCCAATTTTTTTGTATAATGTAAAAGATGATGTTACGCTGACTATATACATACCTAACATATTATACTTCAAAATTGCGCATGCTCGTGGAATGGCGACAAACTACTTAAAGCGGAGTTCTGGCCTCAAAATCGAATTGGGCCATCCGCTTTGTGAGGGCCACCTGAAAAAAAAAATGGATGCTCCCAATTTTTTATTTTTTTTGGTCACTTACCTTGATATTGAAGAAAATATACTCACCTTCCTTCCACTTCCTCCCTCTGCGGCCGTGGCCCACGCCGTCTCTCCCGGCTTGCAATGACTCCTGGGAGCTGAACCTCATCGCTCCCAGGAGTCAATGCGCCTGCACCGGCCCCGCTCGTCACTTCCGGTGCAGGCGCGGCATCCCTGCTGCTGTGCAGGGATGCTGCGCCTGCACCGGAAGTGACGAGTGGGGCCGGTGCAGTGCATTGTGGGACTCTGACGTCCCCAAAGAGGCCGCAGAAGAGGACGCGCTGGCTTCAGCTGCCCACACCTGAGATGGCAGTGCTGGAGAAGAACTTTTCAAGGTAAGTATTTCTTCTTACAGGTAAGTGCAACCTGGGACAGTTCAGAGGCTATCCATTATGGAATGTACTAGCCCTGACTGTCCCGGGGGTATTTTTATCAAAATTTGACCCCCAAGGCCGGAACTCCGCTTTAAAAATCTCCATAGGCAATGCTTTAAATGCCTTTACAGGTTACCAGTTTAGAAGTACAGGTCTAGAACTAGAATTATTGCTCTTGCTCAAACGTTCCTGTCAATATTCCACGTCTGTTCTGCGAATTCCATTTACATATGCGCACGCGACTTATGTATGTGTACACTTCTGCGTGCGAGCACAGAGGGATAGCGTTGCTTTAAAATTGTTTTTTTACTATTTCTTTTACTTTAATTTTTTTTTTTTTATTCTGTCCCTTGAATGTTTTCCTTTAATCACTTTTATTCCTATTACAAAGAGTGTAAAAATCCCTTGTAATAGAAATAAGGATGACAGGTCCTCTTTATGGAGAGATCTGGGGTCAAAAGAACCCCAAATCTCTTCTTTACCTTTAAAAGCAAAAGATAAAAAAAAAAAGTTTTTTTGATCTTTCGCTTAAAAAAAAAAAAAAAGGTTTATTTACAGCCTGGATCGTAAGTGACATCATAACGTTGCTCCAGTCCTCCAAGGTCATAGAGGCCATCAAAGAATATTAACTCTTTGATCACTTATGGGACCAGCCAGCCGCATTGTCGGATTGAACCGGCGGAAAACAGTAAGCCCGAGAAACACTGCAAGCGGCGGGAGGAGGGGGGGGGGGGGGAGTCCCTACCGCTGCTTATGAGCCGCTCAGGGCAGTTTCATGAGAAAGATGGTCGCCGGCTGCAAAAAACTATACCGGAGTTATGGCTTTACGTGGTTAACCCTGGTAAACCACTTGCAAACCGTGACGTATACTGTATATACGTATTGCAGTCAGCAAGTGGTTAAAAATCCTCTGAAATCTAGTCCAGTGAATTTGCTTGCTGAGATGATGCCATCAGTCTGCTGCAGGCAGAAATTCCCCTGTCTCCTTTTCCCCAGTGATTAGCCAGCAACACTGTGAGGCCCCTTTTACACAATCGGACCGATCAGTTCCGCCTGTCTGTTTTTCAGGCTGACCTGATCGGGCCACCCATTCTCCTCTATGAAAAGGCGGATATCAGCAGAGATGTGTCCGCTGACACCCGTCTGTCATCTGATGACTACTGGTATAGCTAAAGGACTCATGTCTGAGTGAGGATCTGCAAAGTGACAGCACCAGGCTGAGAGGCACGGAATCGGTCCATAAAGTCCTTCAGCTATACCAGTAGTCATCCAGACAAGGCTCTGAAGAAGAAGGTACCCTCAAAACATGTTAGCCGATGCGTCTACGAGCATTGTGAATTTACGTATACGGACTTAAGCAGATGATGTTTTGTCTAAGCTATGACAGACATCCCAAGTCTCCCGCGACTTGCAGGAGTCTCCTGCCTTTGGCCGGCAGCTCCAAGTGCCGTGCGATCTCCCGGCTGCTGCGGGATACTTAGGATGTCTGCAGTCAGTGACAGAGCCGCTGTATAGTTCCGGCTCTGTCACAGGCGGAGTGATATGAAATGCACTCCGCCTGTGACAGGAGCCATACAGGAAGCAGCGGCTCTGCTCTCTACTGCAGCAGCTGCTTCCTCCAGCAGTACCCGCCAGCAGTGCCAGCAGTACCCACCAGCATTACCAGCCAGCAGTACCCACCAGCATTACCCACCAGCATTACCAGCCAGCAGTAACCGCCAGCAGTAATCGCCAGAAATATCAGCCAGCAGTAACCACCAGCAGTGCCAGCAGTACCCACCAGCATTACCCACCAGCATTACCAGCCAGCAGTAACCACCAGCATTACCAGCCAGCAGTAACCCGCCAGCAGTAACTGCCATCAGTACCTGCCAGAAGTACCCGCCAGCAGTAATCGCCAGAAGTATGAGCCAGCAGTAACCGCCAGCAGTACCCGCCAGCAGTAATCACCAACACTACCTGCCAGCAGTACCCACCAGCATTACCCGCCAGCAGTACCCACCAGCATTACCCACCACCAGCAGTAATCGCCAGCATTACCCGCCAGCAGTAACCGCACCAGCAGTACCCGCCAGCATTACCCGCCAGCAGTCTGTAAAATAAGTAGCAAAGGTACAAAGGTTTATTTTTTTTTAATAACTAGTTGTGTTTTGTCATAATATGTCATGTCCTTGTTCATACATGTATGAATAAGGACATTACATTTTCTGGCTGTCTAAGTCACATGTGCTAGGAGTGCAACTATCCCCCAACACATAACTGTAAATATCCCAGCATGTGCAGTGTTTCTGACTCCTCCCACCATGACCACTTCAAATCACTGAAGTGGTCATGGTGGTTAGAGTGTTCCTTTAATATCTCTCAGAAGAAGTAAACCTCTGTATACTGATTGCATTTCATTTGATAATCCTCTAGCTATGTTAAATTAGTGCCGGGGGGCGCAGCGGCGGGGGGGGGGGGGGGGGGGCTTTGGGGACGGTTTGTGGCAGCGGCGGCGCAGAGTGCCACCTCCCTGAAATGAGTTTTTGCAGGGTTGGGATGCCTTCTATGATGCAAGCATTGGTTTGTGAGTCCATTCACCTCCGTTTTATACCACTAAAACCTGTTGTGCGGATAATGCGCTAGGCCCACGCGCCTTCTTTGTTTCCTATACTTACAGTCATATCGGACGTCCCCAGTCTTTTGAGGGCAGCGAGGGAGCGCATTATCCACATGCAGTAATATTTCAAGATAGGAGTTTGAGACCACGTTGAGACTTATCGCACAGCGCAGGAGGGTGAATATAGCGACAATTTCAGCAATAAGAACTGACAGGGGCTTTAATCCATCTTCACTCTATCCAAAACTATAAAAATGTTGTCTTTTGTTATACTTTAAGCTGTTAATGCTGATGGGATGTGAATTTGGGCAGTTAGGCTTGGGCTAGTAGTTGTTGGAGTAGAAGAGGTTGGAGGGCTTGGGCAGTGTAAAGATTGGTATAATATTGTTTAAAGGCTGCGATTATGGACTGTGGGCAGGTGGTGCTAAAGCAGAGTTATGGGTCATTGATTTTTAAGATACGATGCTTTGGGCCATAAGGTCCAGTAAGTTTAGCAAGGAGTGGACCAATTTTGTTGCCTCATCTATAGAATTTGTTGTTAAAGTGGTTGTATTCCGCTGGCCTTTTTTGTCCTGCAAGGTAAAGTCATAATGTGCTAATATGCATCGCATACTAGCACATTATGTGAAACTTACCTTAAAACAAAGCTGCTCCAGTGCCGCGATGTCAGCGCTGCAGCCGCTTCCATCTTCATCTGTCTTGCTTCCGATTTCGGGGGCTCTGTGACTGGCTGGAGCCCTGATGACGTCACTCCCGTACATGCGCGAGGGAGCCGCTGTTCACAGCACTAGACTCAAAAGGAACAGCACAGGTGGCCGTTCCTTCAGAGCGCATGCGCCAGTGATGTCACTGGTCGCATGTAATATAAGTATCTCCTAAAAGCTGCACGTAAAAGTCAGGAAAGGAAGATTACTTCCTCTTTAACCACTTGCCGTCTGCTTACGGTAATAGTACTGCGGCAAAGTGGCTCGTTATCGAGCTCCCGCTGTATTCAGTCATCGCTCTTCCCCGATCGTCGGGGATCTAGTGTGGAGATCCGCCCACTTGTGTAAACACAAGCGGGCGGATCTCCTAAGTGACAGGCAGGGTCAGATTGCAGGGTTCAGCATAGCTGAACATGCGATCTGTCCCTGTGTCACTCAGTCACCTCCCCCCACACACGTCAGTAAGCACCAGGCATACTCCAGGCTCTCCAATAAAATGAACCCCTTCCCTGCCAGTGTCATTTTTAAAGTAACAGTGCATATATATAGCACTGATTACTGCAGTAATGTCACTGGTAACCCCAAAAGTGTCAAAAATGTCAGTCAAGGGTCCGATCTGTCCGCCGCAATGTCGCAGTCCCACAAAAAAATCGCAGATCGCCGCCATTACTCGTTAAAAAAAAAAACACTAAAAATGACAGAAATCTTTCCCTTAGTTAGTAAACGCAATAACTTTTGCGCAAACCAATCAAAATACGCTTATTGTGAATTTTTTTTACCAAACATAGGTAGCAGAAAACAAATTGGCCAAAAATTTAAAAAAAATTGATTTTTACATTTTTTTGGGGGGAATTTCATATAAAAAAATTTGAAAAATATTGTTGTTTTTTCAAAATTTACGCTCTTTTTTTGTTTATAGCGCAAAAAGTAAAAATCACACAGGTGATCAAATACCACCAAAAGAAAGCTCTGGTTGTGGGAAAAAAAGGACGTAAATTCCGTTTGGGTATGGCGTCGGACGACCGCGCAATTGTCAGTTAAAGTCGCACAGCGACAAATCGCAAAAAGTGGCCTGGACGTAAGACAGCAAAATCCTCTAGTGGTAAAGTGGTTAATATATAGCTGGTTTTGTTTAGTGTGAGAAATTACGAAGGTGTTGAAGAGCACCACTGCTCCATCTGCCTATCTGCCTGCCGATCCTGCCATATTGTAATGTTTTTATGTAATTAATTGCTTGTTGCTACATTGAAATAATAATTATTTTACTGCATGTAGCTATAATTGTAAATATACCAGGGGTGATTGTGTTTTATTGCATGTAGCGGCATTGTAATGGTAGAAAGGCTGCCTGCATTTTATTGCTTGTGGCTTGCTTCATTCCACATGACTGAGCAGCAGAGTATATTGAGGCTTTGTTGGGGACATTAATAATGCAGAGCGGCTCCTGCCTGTAGAATGGGATCCAAGCCCTAAATAATGTATGTTACACATTTTATCACAGATAGCTGCAATCATTCAGGGCTATACCTTACCACTGTGATGCCTAGAGCTATAGCGGAAATAACACCCTGCTTACCCCTGATGTGTACTGAAGGTTATTTATATTACCATGGGGTGCAATACGGAGGTCACTATTGACATACTGTGCTATTAGAGGTGTATCTGGGCTTTTAGCATAGGATTCACTCTCCCTCCTTCACCTGTACTGTAAGTCACTAGGGCCAGGTTAACATAGGGGCTATTGGAGCTGCAGCTCCAGGCCCCCTTACTTAAGATAGGCCCAGCCCAGTGAGTCACTATTGTTGCCCAGCCCTGCTCTGTGTGCGGTATGCACATTATTAATATGTAAACTGCAGCTGCATTGATATGTTACCCGTTACATGGTTTGTAAGTGAAAGGCTCCATTGGCAGATGTGACAGAGCGTGCAAATTCCCATGCATCGGGTGTAGGGCAGCCCCTCCCATTCTTACTGCAATGTGGCTCCACCCACATACCACATTACTACCCTGCTAAAACTACCCAAAGGCACTCTCTCTCTCATCCCCCTCTCTCTTACCCCCCTCTCTCTCACCCCTCTCTCTCACCCCTCTCTCTCACCCCTCTCTCTCTCATCCCCCTCTCTCTTACCCCCCTCTCTCTCACCCCTCTCTCTCACCCTTCCTCTCTCTCTCTCTCACCCCTCTCTCTCTCACCCCTCTCTCTCTCACCCCTCTCTCTCTCTCACCCCCTCTCTTCTACCCCTCTCTCTCTTTCTCACCCTTCCTCTCTCTCTCACCCCCCTCTCTCTCTCACCCCCCTCTCTCTCACCCCCTCTCTCTTACCCCTCTCTCTCTCACCCTCTCTCTCCTACCCCTCTCTCTCTTTCTTACCCTTCCTCTCTCTCTCACCCCCCTCTCTCTCTCACCCCTCTCTCTCTCACCCCCTCTCTCTTACCCTTCCTTCCTTTCTCACCCTTCCTCTCTCTCTCATCCCTCTCTCTCTCACCCTTCCTCTTTCTCTCTCACCCCCTCTCTCACCCCCCTCTCCTACCCCTCTCTCTCTTTCTCACCCTTCCTCTCTCTCTCACCCCTCTCTCTCTCACACCCTCCCTCTCTCACACCCCCCTCTCTTTCTTACCCCCTCTGTCTTACTCACCCCTCCACCCCCACCCCTCAACCCCTATGCCCTTCTCTCTCTCGCACTATCCATCAACGGATGGATGAAAAATGGACAAACGGACAGCATGTGTGAAAGGGGCCCAAGGGCGGTGCGCCCAAAGGACTTCGTTTTGCTCAGGGGGGATTGATCCGCCGATCCCCGCTGAGCAGGCGGATGAAAGCTCCATCTCCACTTACTTTGCAGAGACAGAGCTGTCAGATCCCCGCTCTCCTCTATGGGAGATCTGATGGGAATGGACCGCCTGTCTGTTCTCATCCGATCCTATCCGATTCGATCTTCCAGACGGATGGAAAATAGGGTTTCCATCTGTCTGGATTTCACAGGCAGGATCAGATCGGATAGCAGCGGGTTTCAGCGGACATGTCTCCACTGATATCCGCTGCTCCATAGGAATGCATGGAGGCGGAGCATCCGATCAGGTCTCCCTGAAAAACTGACAGATGCACTGGACCAGAAAGCTTGTGTGAAAGGGCCCTAAGTAATTCAACCCCATGTGTCACCTATGGCCATCTCTCTACCTCCCTCGAGGACCACATGTATCCATCTTTTCCATTGTTTTCAATTGTGCTAGTTCAAACCTGCGTGCTGCATTGCCAAGTGCTGGCCAGAATAATGCAGGTGCATTTTTTTTAGTTCATTTGATTTCAATGACAGCATAAAAAAAAGCATGTAATGTGTTTTAGAGAATTCAGCACAAGTCCTTATGATAGCATCCTCAACTTTAGCAGAATTTCACTGCCGGACAGACCCCAACAAAATAGTGCAGAACACATGAATACTCAAATAAACACACATGAAAAAGCTAATTAAAAGCATGTGAAAGATTCATAGGACACAGAAAGGTGGGAACCTGACCTAAATGATCTCTTTGGAAGTGGTAGATGTACAGAGCAATAAATCGGTGGCTTACAGTTCAGACTAGGACATCAAGCATAGGATAGTGATAGTGATTATGTGAATTAAATTGAGTATTAAATAATTTAAATAATTTTAAATAATTTATGACGATAAAAGAATTAGAAAATTAAATATTAAATAGGTTTGTGAACTAATTAATTAGTTGAGCAGCACGTCAAACGAGCAACAAAGCTCAGAATATGATAAAAAGAGGGCAAAGGACCGTGCTCAAAATACATAACAGTTAATGTATAAGTGTAAATTGTAATGGCTCCTCCTATAAATACCAATAACAAATAAAATTGATTATACAAAGGGAGTAGGTATATATATAGCATATATAAATGCCCTCCGTAGAAGTCCTTGATGACGAAACGCGTAAGGGTGTGAGCATGTGGTCACCTAGGCAACCCGACGTCTGACGTCACACCCGGAAGCTTGCCGTCCAGGTACCGAGCGGCAAGTGTACAGGAACGGGGCGCGACTGCAGGACACAGGTTTTACCTAGCATCTATCTTTGGCAATATGCTTTAAAGAGTATTTTTACATGTGAGTGCAATGTATGGAGGGATTAGGGGATGATGTAAATAAAATATAAATTTGCAAGATTACGCTACGAGTCCTCTATTGTGATTTATGTCACCCCCATAAATGCTGAGCTGAACGTCTTGGATCATTCCATTTACCTATGTGTGGATTGCACTGTGAGGAAGGGGTTCACCCCTGCATACAGATTTTGATGGAGTATCTCAAGCGCTTTTGAAATCTACCTCTGGTAAGTGTCCATTACCACGGGGTGCGCACGGTGGTGAGGTGGAGGTGTTTTATAGATCGCGGTGATCATCGTGGTGAGAGATTGGTCTATAATCAGAACTCTTTATAGTAGTTGCTACCATGGGCATCCGCAGGAGGGGCAAGGGGGGGCAAATGCCCCCCCCCCCTGGAATCTCAACTGGTTGTTAAGCCACTTTATACCATCCTGTCTTTTCTGTTTAATAATCATGTGTGCCTGTGTGTCTGTGTTTTAAAAAAAATAAGCTGTTCTTTACCAGTTTTCAGAGGGCCGAGCGCCGCTCACGTGACCTGTCGGCTCTCTCCTCTCTCCGGCTGACAGCTGCCTGCAGCAGACGGGGCAAAGAATTCCTCACTGATGTCAGTTGGGAGGGGATGAGGAGAGGAGGAGAGAGGTGGCGGGTCACGTGAGCGGCGAGTGGCACTCTATACTTGTAAAGAATGGCTTATTTTTATAAAACACAGACACAGGGGCACACAGGATTATTAAACAGACTGTAGACAGAATATGAAACTTTAAATGAAACTACAGCAGCAGGAGAGGAGGGGGGGGTGGGCACTGACACAGGAGCAGACAGGCAGGGAGGGAGGGGGGGAGAGAGGACAGAGGTGGACAGGAGGGCTGCGGATGATGGAGGCACGTAAACTGACCACGATGTCAGGGCTCAGCAGCCATGGTATACGGTGGTCAGTTTACAGAGGGGAGGACATAGCCAGGCAGGATCAGCCAGGTATTTTAGGTGATAGAAGGGGCCAAATTACACAGCAAAGCACTCAGCTGTATAACATGCTTTAAGGGAATATACTCAAAATAAGTATAATGACTAAGCCCCTCCCCTTCATGACATTGTTGAAAAGGGGCGGTGCATGGGTGACCTTAAAATTATGCCCCCCCCCCCCCCCCTGAAAAAAGTTCTGCGGACGCCCATGGTTGCTACACTGGGCATTGTGCAATCAACTCAAGGACAGCACCTTTCTACCGTTTTTCTGCACTGAGGACTTTATTTGCACAGGATTTATGTATTTATATGGACTCTTTATACGTATACGTTTAGCATACATTTATTGTATTTTAAGCGCTGCTAGTGTAAAATTTTGTGCATATTATTATTATTTTACACCATATTTTCCAATAAAATTGATTGTATAAATCCAAGATATACTAAACGTGGTGTAGTGACAATTGAGAAAAATTATACATATTTGTGAAATCAAGTCCGAAAGTGATATATAACAGCTTGACCTTTTCCTTCAAGTAGCAGTGGATCACCCGTGTTTAGTGAAATAAAAATGTCCTCCACCGAAATCCTTAAGCACTACACTAATACATTAACTGTTACGTATTTTGAGCGCGGTCCTTTACCCCCTTTTTAAGCATATGTACAGTTTAATATGTTCCACCTGTGCCCTGCATTAAACATGCACAGTAACATTTGCTGAGTTACCTTTCTTCCACAAGATTCGGGGTGCAGGGCTGCCAGCAGGAAGACAGGAAAGGGTTACCGAATCCCCCTCTAGAATCACTGTGTCCCTCAACTTGATGTGGAAAACCGGAGGGAAATCTGCACAAAAACACCCAAAACACTGAGAATTACCAATGGGCCCACTTATCAGACCATTCATTTCATCAAAAATCTTCCCAGATCCTCGTATGGTATATTTTTTTGGTAGATCTACAGGAGACTGTACAATCAGATTGTAATGTGTATGGGCAGAAATGCTAAAACCATGACAGACAACTCGGCATGAAGAAACCCCAGCACTCCATATAAGACAAACTTTAGGGCTCTTTCACACTATGTGTCCATCAAACGGACTCCGTTTATCTCAGCGGGGGATCAATCCGCCGATCCCCCGCTGAGCAGGAAGATGACAGCTGTTCTCTGCACTGTGGGCGGAGACACAGCTGTCAGTTCCACATACATCTCTATGGGGGAACCGGATGGGAACGGACCATCGGTCCGTTGTCATCCGATCCCATCCGATCCGCTGGACAGATGGAAAATAGGGTTTTCTTCCGTCCAGATTTGACGGATCGGATGTCATGGACATGTCTCCACTGACATCCGATGCCCCATAGGGATGCATGGGGGGGACCGTTCAGATCCGCCAAAAAAACGGACAGGCAGATCTGAACGGTCTGCCTGTGTGAAAGAGCCCTTTTTTACAGTTGTTGCTGTTAGGCCCTGTTCACACCTGAGCGTATTTCAGCTCGTAAAATGCTCATCTCTGAAGTCTCAAAGTGCCCAACAAGCAAAATCCCATTCATTTCAATGGCCCCTGTTCACATATGAGCGTTTTGTCTCCAGAAGAAAACGCCTGAAGCTCAAAAAAGTACATGAGCTTCTTTTTTGGCTGATTACAAGCGTTTATGTTAGATGTCAATGCCTGCCTCCAAACACCTGCAAAAAACGCCTGAATGAAGCCCGAAAAAACGCCTGAAAAAGCCAGAAAAAACGCCTGAAAACGATACACTCAGGTGTGAATGGAGCCTTAGAAATCACAGGGCCCCGTACAGCCTACCTGACAAGGTCCCCCCCCCCCCCCCCCAAATATACCAAGACAATATTTTCACTAAAAATACACTAAAATCATTATTAGCAGAAACATTCATAACAGAGAACCTGTGTGAATTAACCCTTTTTATTTGTTTTTTACATTAAATATATATATATATATATATATATATATATATATATATATATATATATATATATATATATATATATATATGTATGTATATATATATATATATATATATATATATATATATATATATTTTAATATTTACAACTGTTATTTTACAATTTTTTTAAATTTATTTATAACAATGTTTAATTATATTTTTTTTACGATTTGTTGTTTTATTACAAAATAGAGAAGCCTGCAGCGCTGCGGGGGGAGGGGGGGGGGCAGTACAGTGAAAAGGGGGCACATGGGGAGAGGGATCAGAAGCAGGCAGAATAGGGAGGGGGATCATTGTCAGAGAAGCAATTACAGGAATGATGCCCTGTGTCTGTGTCTCTCCCTGCAGCAGCTGAAAGCTGGCAGGAGGGGGAGAAACTGGCTTTCAGCTGCTGAAGAGAGACACACAGGGCTTCCTTCTGTAATTGCCCCTCTGCCCAACTGCACCAATTCCCTGTACTGTTCGGTCCCCCCTGTGTGCCCAGCCCCCTACAGGAGGACTGGTGCCCCCCCCCCCCCCCCATATCACTGGCCCTGTTTTTTTACTATAGCAGCAATCTCTCACGCACAATTCTGAGTCTTCGTGTACCCCCAAAACGTGCAGCGGCAAGAAGGTCTATACATGCCTGAACTTTTCAATCACTATACATTACTGATGATCTATGTTTTGTGGGCACACAGACACTCTTTGTCAGGTCAGATGACCTGTGTGCCCTAGGAACATGCAATGGTGATTGCTGTTTGCAGTAAAAGAGTTACACTTATATGGAGTACTGGGCTTTTCTTCATTCTGAGTCTAACAGCGCCATCATTAGCTGTAAACCCTATTGTGGTCGAGAGGTTTGGTAAATTTTCGGCCAATTTTTGCTCCATGAGTAATGAGCAGAGCCCTCTGATTCCTTTGTACCAAATTGTATAGTTATTGTAATGTCTGCCTTCATTTTGTAAACTGCTGAGCAAACTGTTGCCACTATATAAATCCTGTATAATAAGAATAATTAATAATAATAATAATGAGTAGTAGGGATCGACCAATTATCGGCAAAGGTGATATATCGAGGGCCAATCTGCACTTTCCCCGACATATCGAAGGAAATGCACCAAGGTGACCAAGGTGGCCAATATTGCCGATATTTCGGAAAGTGCTTGTACCGGAGTGATGCCTGCAGCTAGAGGCATTACCCCGGTACCGGCGTCCATAGCCGACGGTCGGCTGGCTTGTAATGACAACTGATGTGGCTGAGAAGTCGCTCAGCTGTCATTACAAGGAGCAGGAGGGGACGTCCCCCTCCCCTCCTTCCGCCACCTTCTGCGGCTCGCCTGGGCCTCCCATCCCACCGGGAGACCTGGACAACCAGCCTGCACGGCCGCCGAAGAGAAGACCCGATCAAAACTGCATTCGCCTCTGATCGGGTCTCCATGCAAAAACCCGGAAGTGATGTCATGACTTCACTTCCAGGTACTCGGCGCCAAATTAAAAAAAATGACAGCATTCAAAATAACCAAACTTGGCATTTGAATGCTTTTAAGTGCAGAGGAGGGGTTTGGGGTATTTTAGACCCCCAGATCCGTCCACAAGAGTACCTGTAAAGTAAAAAAAAAATAAACATTTTTTTAAATGTACGAAAATATCGTACGCAATGACCAAAATATCGGTATCAGCAATGAAAAAACGGTATCGGTCGATCACTAATGAGTAGCCCTGTCAGCTACACCCATATCAACCGAATTTTCCAAGTGGATAATTGTTGGCTGAACAGCATTTGCACCCAATCGGATGCAGGCACCGTTTAGGTATTGGGAACAGCCGGTGTCACAAGGGACAGGGGACTCATCAATCTGCGCTGTTAGCATGGATGGAGAAATGTGTCAGGCTGGACATAGATGGGTAAAATTTCACACCAAAATTTAAAAAAAAATGTTCTATGGCCCCTTTCAAACGGGCGATCCAATCAGGTCTGCCTGTAAGTTTTTCAGGTGGACCTGATCGCCCCCCTTAAGTCTCTTTTATGGAGCGGCAGATGTCCACTCACCCACTGCCAGCCAATTTGATCCTGTCTGCCAAAAACAAACAGATGGGGGACCTATTGGCAGATCAGATGGCATCGAATAGAAATGGACAGGCGGTCTGTTTCCATCCAATTGTCCCATAGAGTTGAGCGGGCTGTGTCTGTGTCTGCTCTGAATAACAGAGCGGAAATGGATCTGTCATCCCCCTGCTCGGCCAGGAATCAGCGGAGAGATGCCCCGCTGAGCAATCGGATCCTGCTTTATGGAGGCGCCAGTATGAAAGGGGCCTAAGAAAGTCTGTTCTGTTTTCCAATCATTAGTGGGGTCCAGGGCCGGGACAAGGGGTGGACAGGAGGGGAAGCAGCCGGTTTACTGTATGGATGGGGGCACCAGTGAGCTCATTCTGATACAAGGAATATTAACAAGCGGGTGCCTGCTAGGTGTAGCATCCCCTAAGCTTGCACATAATGAAGGGGGGGGGGGGTGCAGTTTGGCTTCTTTGACCTGGGCATTGGATTACCTTGTCCTGGCACTGGTGGGGTCAAATCAATGTTTGTTTTTGACCGCAGTGATGAGAGAATTCGAAGGAGCAGGATGGAAAATATTTTTCAAACAAATTTCTAACAGTGTTTGTGGCTTTTTTTAGTAAAGTCCGTTATTTCCTAAATCAAACGTTACAGTGGCAGTAAACCCGCATTTTGATTTTTACCTACAGGTAAGCTTATAATAAAGCTTGCCTGTGAGTAAAATGAATGCACATTTAGGAGATATTCTAGCGAGCAGCAGCCGGTGACGTCACTGACGCATACGCTCTGAAGGCATATGCGTCATAGTCATAGCGGCTTGGCCATTCAAGTGGCCGCAGCCCGTGAACCCGATAGACCGGGTGAAGATGGAAGCCTCTGCACCGATGGCAGCGCGCCGATGGAGGGCTTTGTTTCAAGGTATGTTTTTTTATAATGTGCTAGTATGTGGTGCATACTAGCACATTATGATATTGCCTTGCAGGAGAAAACTTTTTATATTATTTTTTAGCCAAAAGTTTACTACTGCTTTAAAAGCAAATGAAATCTATTGAATGAAATTGTAAACTTCCGAGAATTTTCATACAAATTTTCCTAAGAATTTTCGTTCTAAATTCTATCCATCTATGACCAGCTTTAGATTTCTTTTTTTCGGATCTCATGCTGAAAATAGGAAATCTATATGTGCATGGCCGGATTTACAAATATGTGTGTCTTACAAGAGGACATCATTCACCTTTAGTTGTGACTACGGTCATCTGTGTTATCATTGGCTAACTTTGTAACAAAATTATTACACTTAAAAAAGTTACAATGTCAATGTGTAGACTACACCAAGCGAAGGTTTTAAATATCGTATATATTTAATGAGGATATAAATAACTTATCACACATTGACCTGCAAAAATCTGTTATTATAAATGTTCCTTTCCTCCCTCTCTGCCCCAGAATCTCCCTCCTTTCCGGAACTTTCCCAGACTTTTCTCCCTTATCTCCCTCCATGCCAGCCATGTGATGGTCTCTGCCCCCCGGGGGTCACCCCTCACTGTGTGTACCTGGTAACAGTTGTGTTGTGCTGAGTGCAGCCACTCCCAGGTAGGATTGTGTTCACCTTCACCGCCCCCCCCCCCTCCTCCTGTTACTAAGGCCCCCCTCCTCCTGTTACTAAGGCCCCCCCCCCTCCTCCTGTTACTAAGGACTCTTCTATCACTGACTCCTATATATATGGAGGAGAGGAGAGAGAGAGGACAGTGACCGCTCCACACCGAACACCTAACCCATCGGAACCCGGAGAGATCAACTTTATTCAACATCATGGTGAGTAACCAACCGCACTCTGCATCCTATACATTCCTCTATGTGTGACCGCACTCTGCCATCCTATACATCCCCCTATGTGTGACCGCACTCTGCATCCTATACATTCCTCTATGTGTGACCGCACTCTGCATCCTATACATTCCTCTATGTGTGACCGCACTCTGCATCCTATACATTCCTCTATGTGTGACCGCACTCTGCCATCCTATACATCCCTCTATGTGTGACCGCACTCTGCATCCTATACATTCCTCTATGTGTGACCGCACTCTGCCATCCTATACATCCCTCTATGTGTGACCGCACTCTGCATCCTATACATTCCTCTATGTGTGACCGCACTCTGCATCCTATACATTCCTCTATGTGTGACCGCACTCTGCATCCTATACATCCCCTATGTGTGACCGCACTCTGCATCCTATACATTCCTCTATGTGTGACCGCACTCTGCATCCTATACATTCCTCTATGTGTGACCGCACTCTGCATCCTATACATCCCCTATGTGTGACCGCACTCTGCATCCTATACATTCCTCTATGTGTGACCGCACTCTGCATCCTATACATCCCCTATGTGTGACCGCACTCTGCATCCTATACATTCCTCTATGTGTGACCGCACTCTGCATCCTATACATTCCTCTATGTGTGACCGCACTCTGCATCCTATACATCCCCTATGTGTGACCGCACTCTGCATCCTATACATCCCCTATGTGTGACCGCACTCTGCATCCTATACATCCCCCTATGTGTGACCGCACTCTGCCATCCTATACATTCCTCTATGTGTGACCGCACTCTGCATTCTATACATCCCCTATGTGTGACCGCACTCTGCATCCTATACATTCCTCTATGTGTGACCGCACTCTGCCATCCTATACATTCCCCTATGTGTGACCGCACTCTGCATCCTATACATTCCTCTATGTGTGACCGCACTCTGCCATCCTATACATTCCTCTATGTGTGACCGCACTCTGCCATCCTATACATCCCTCTATGTGTGACCGCACTCTGCCATCCTATACATTCCTCTATGTGTGACCGCACTCTGCCATCCTATACATTCCCCCATGTGTGACCGCACTCTGCCATTCTATACATTCCCCTATGTGTGACCGCACTCTGCCATCCTATACATTCCTCTATGTGTGACCGCACTCTGCCATCCTATACATTCCTCTATGTGTGACCGCACTCTGCCATCCTATACATTCCTCTATGTGTGACCGCACTCTGCATCCTATACATCCCCCTATGTGTGACCGCACTCTGCCATCCTATACATCCCTCTATGTGTGACCGCACTCTGCATCCTATACATTCCTCTATGTGTGACCGCACTCTGCATCCTATACATTCCTCTATGTGTGACCGCACTCTGCATCCTATACATTCCTCTATGTGTGACCGCACTCTGCCATCCTATACATCCCTCTATGTGTGACCGCACTCTGCATCCTATACATTCCTCTATGTGTGACCGCACTCTGCCATCCTATACATCCCTCTATGTGTGACCGCACTCTGCATCCTATACATTCCTCTATGTGTGACCGCACTCTGCATCCTATACATTCCTCTATGTGTGACCGCACTCTGCATCCTATACATCCCCTATGTGTGACCGCACTCTGCATCCTATACATTCCTCTATGTGTGACCGCACTCTGCATCCTATACATTCCTCTATGTGTGACCGCACTCTGCATCCTATACATCCCCTATGTGTGACCGCACTCTGCATCCTATACATTCCTCTATGTGTGACCGCACTCTGCATCCTATACATCCCCTATGTGTGACCGCACTCTGCATCCTATACATTCCTCTATGTGTGACCGCACTCTGCATCCTATACATTCCTCTATGTGTGACCGCACTCTGCATCCTATACATCCCCTATGTGTGACCGCACTCTGCATCCTATACATCCCCTATGTGTGACCGCACTCTGCATCCTATACATCCCCCTATGTGTGACCGCACTCTGCCATCCTATACATTCCTCTATGTGTGACCGCACTCTGCATTCTATACATCCCCTATGTGTGACCGCACTCTGCATTCTATACATCCCCTATGTGTGACCGCACTCTGCCATCCTATACATTCCCCTATGTGTGACCGCACTCTGCATCCTATACATTCCTCTATGTGTGACCGCACTCTGCCATCCTATACATTCCTCTATGTGTGACCGCACTCTGCCATCCTATACATCCCTCTATGTGTGACCGCACTCTGCCATCCTATACATTCCTCTATGTGTGACCGCACTCTGCCATCCTATACATTCCCCCATGTGTGACCGCACTCTGCCATTCTATACATTCCCCTATGTGTGACCGCACTCTGCCATCCTATACATTCCTCTATGTGTGACCGCACTCTGCCATCCTATACATTCCTCTATGTGTGACCGCACTCTGCCATCCTATACATTCCTCTATGTGTGACCGCACTCTGCCATCCTATACATTCCCCTATGTGCGACCGCACTCTGCCATCCTATACATCCCCCTATGTGTGACCGCACTCTGCCATCCTATACATTCCTCTATGTGTGACCGCACTTTGCCATCCTATACATTCCTCTATGTGTGACCGCACTCTGCATCCTATACATTCCTCTATGTGTGACCGCACTCTGCATCCTATACATTCCACTATGTGTGACTGCACTCTGCATCCTATACATTCCTCTATGTGTGACCGCACTCTGCCATCCTATACATCCCCCTATGTGTGACCGCACTCTGCCATCCTATACATCCCCCTATGTGTGACCGCACTCTGCCATCCTATACATTCCTCTATGTGTGACCGCACTCTGCCATCCTATACATTCCTCTATGTGTGACCGCACTCTGCCATCCTATACATCCCCCTATGTGTGACCGCACTCTGCCATCCTATACATCCCCCTATGTGTGACCGCACTCTGCCATCCTATACATTCCTCTATGTGTGACCGCACTCTGCCATCCTATACATCCCCCTATGTGTGACCGCACTCTGCATCCTATACATCCCCCTATGTGTGACCGCACTCTGCATCCTATACATCCCCCTATGTGTGACCGCACTCTGCATCCTATACATTCCTCTATGTGTGACCGCACTCTGCCATCCTATACATCCCCCTATGTGTGACCGCACTCTGCCATCCTATACATCCCCCTATGTGTGACCGCACTCTGCCATCCTATACATCCCTCTATGTGTGACAGCACTCTGCCATCCTATACATCCCCCTGTGTTTTTACCGCACTCTGCAATTTAATATATCTCTGTTTCTGCAGTATATTCTCCTTTAGATTTAGTTGGGTGAGCCTAAATAACACATTCAGTATCCACACAGAACTCTGTATGTGAGATGCTTTGCAGTCCAGCAGTCCGCACTCTGTCCATTGTGTCTGTACTCTGTCCATTGTGTCTGTACTCTGTCCATTGTGTCTGTACTCTGTCCATTGTGTCTGTACTCTGTCCGTTATGTGTCTGCACTCTGTCTGTTATGTGTCTGCACTCTGTCCTTTGTGCCTGCACTTTGTCCATTGTGCCTGCACTCTGTCCATTGTGCCTGCACTCTGTCCATTGTGTCTGCACTCTGTCCGTTGTGTCTGCACTCTGTCCGTTGTGCCTGCACTCTGTCCGTTGTGCCTGCACTCTGTCCGTTGTGCCTGCACTCTGTCCATTGTGTCTGCACTCTGTCCATTGTGTCTGCACTCTGTCCATTGTGCCTGCACTCTGTCCATTGTGCCTGCACTCTGTCCATTGTGCCTGCACTCTGTCCATTGTGCCTGCACTCTGTCCATTGTGTCTGTACTCTGTCCATTGTGTCTGTACTCTGTCCATTGTGGCTGCACTCTGTCCATTGTGCCTGCACTCTGTCCATTGTGTCTGTACTCTGTCCATTGTGTCTGTACTCTGTCCGTTGTGCCTGCACTCTGTCCATTGTGTCTGTACTCTGTCCATTGTGCCTGCACTCTGTCCATTGTGCCTGCACTCTGTCCATTGTGTCTGCACTCTGTCCATTGTGTCTGTACTCTGTCCATTTTTGTCTGCACTCTGTCCCTTGTGTCTGTACTCTGTCCCTTGTGTCTGTACTCTGTCCATTGTGTCTGTACTCTGTCCATTGTGTCTGCACTCTGTCCATTGTGTCTGCACTCTGTCCATTGTGCCTGCACTCTGTCCATTGTGCCTGCCCTCTGTCCATTGTGCCTGCACTCTGTCCATTGTGTCTGTACTCTGTCCATTGTGTCTGTACTCTGTCCATTGTGTCTGCACTCTGTCCATTGTGTCTGCACTCTGTCCATTGTGTCTGTAATCTGTCCATTGTGTCTGCACTCTGTCCATTGTGTCTGTACTCTGTCCATTGTGCCTGCACTCTGTCCATTGTGCCTGCACTCTGTCCATTGTGTCTGCACTCTGTCCCTTGTGTCTGTACTCTGTCCCTTGTGTCTGTACTATGTCCCTTGTGTCTGTACTCTGTCCATTGTGTCTGTACTCTGTCCATTGTGTCTGCACTCTGTCCATTGTGCCTGCACTCTGTCCATTGTGCCTTCCCTCTGTCCATTGTGCCTGCACTCTGTCCATTGTGCCTGCACTCTGTCCATTGTGTCTGTACTCTGTCCATTGTGTCTGTACTCTGTCCATTGTGTCTGCACTCTGTCCATTGTGTCTGCACTCTGTCCATTGTGTCTGTAATCTGTCCATTGTGTCTGTACTCTGTCCATTGTGTCTGCACTCTGTCCATTGTGTCTGCACTCTGTCCATTGTGCCTGCACTCTGTCCATTGTGCCTGCCCTCTGTCCATTGTGCCTGCACTCTGTCCATTGTGTCTGTACTCTGTCCATTGTGTCTGTACTCTGTCCATTGTGTCTGCACTCTGTCCATTGTGTCTGCACTCTGTCCATTGTGTCTGTACTCTGTCCATTGTGCCTGCACTCTGTCCATTGTGCCTGCACTCTGTCCATTGTGTCTGCACTCTGTCCCTTGTGTCTGTACTCTGTCCCTTGTGTCTGTACTATGTCCCTTGTGTCTGTACTCTGTCCATTGTGTCTGTACTCTGTCCATTGTGTCTGCACTCTGTCCATTGTGCCTGCACTCTGTCCATTGTGCCTTCCCTCTGTCCATTGTGCCTGCACTCTGTCCATTGTGCCTGTACTCTGTCCATTGTGTCTGCACTCTGTCCATTGTGTCTGCACTCTGTCCATTGTGTCTGCACTCTGTCCATTGTGTCTGTACTCTGTCCATTGTGTCTGTACTCTGTCCATTGTCCAATAACCTAAAATGAGACATTGTACAGCAATCATAGTTAGTAACAAAAATAAACTTAAATAAAATAAATAAATTAAAATAAAGTGAATGGTGCATGACTCGAGCACACAGATAAAGGATAATACACCGGAGCATTGATACCTATTTGGAAATTCACAGCACCCACCATCGTTATTTTATGAATTCAGTGGAGTGGCTGTTGAGGGGTTGTAAATCAATACTTCGAATGGAGGCAGAAATGATTCACACTTCTTTGTACTTAAAGAATTTAGATGATAAAAAACACACCATGAGAAAATGTTGTAGTACATTGTAATATTTATGTGTATGCCGAAAGTGTTACCTGATCCAAAAAGGGAACTGCACTTTTTGTTCACTTTAACATTTGTGTTACTTTACGATATAACCCCATTATGTTATATATATTCCACAATCTTCCAGCTATTCTATTCTAGTACAGTTTGGGGGGAAAAAATGCCAAATATTTGGAATGCTTGTTTGAAAAACATCAATTTTTAATTTTTTTTTATTTTTTTTTATTTTATACAATTTCAGTTGCATGTCTCTGTTATCTAACAAGATCTTTACTGTTTACCCCCCACAGAGGGAATGCATCTCAGTCCACGTTGGCCAAGCTGGCGTCCAGATGGGCAATGCCTGCTGGGAGCTGTACTGCCTTGAACATGGCATCCAGCCGGACGGACAGATGCCCAGTGATAAAACCATTGGAGGAGGAGACGATTCCTTCAACACCTTCTTCAGTGAGACCGGGGCTGGAAAACACGTTCCCCGGGCTGTCTTTGTGGATCTGGAGCCCACTGTGATTGGTGAGAAAAATGGCTTTGTGGTCTAGGACTGGGTGCATGAGAGTACATCAAGTGTCACCAAAGTGTCTCCAAAAGTAAGTAAGTGTCACCAAAGTGTCTCCAGTTTAAATATCAACCATTATTGTTATATCTCTACAGATGAGGTGAGGACTGGAACCTACCGGCAACTTTTCCACCCTGAGCAACTCATCACCGGCAAGGAAGACGCCGCCAACAACTATGCCCGAGGTCACTACACCATCGGCAAAGAGATCATCGACCTGGTGCTGGACAGGATCCGCAAACTGGTGAGTAGAATGAGGCATTATAAGCCAAATTCTGCAAAACAACCCTCCAGTTTCAAACACTGTGTGTTTTATGTTTGAAATAGATCCCCTGAGTTAAAATCACTTGATATCTTCCATTTTTCCTTGGGGATTCTGGAGGCAAGATCTTCCTGAAATTCCTCTCATCTCCAGCTCTGCTGAGGTCCTAGATGTGTGCAGCCTATTGCATTAGGGTGTGCACCCCAAAGCTCAAACACATATGCGTGTGTATGTATATATACTGTATACGTGCACAAACACTCTCTTAAATAAATGTTAACAAACATTTTAAAATATTTTAAAACATGGAAGGTGTCAGTTGTTTTTTATTTTTATTTTATTTTTTTAATATTTTTTACAATATTTTCAACATTTTATACACAGTTTACTATGCTTTAGTTATGAATGAATGTGTGAGGTGCGATCGGTAACGATCACTCACTGTCTTCATTCAGAAAAGGAAGGGGCCAAGATTGACATATTTACCAGCCCCTTCCCCCGTTCTCTATCCTGAAACATCCCCCGCAGCAGTTGGTGGGAGAGCAGAGGAGGGAAGCCGGGGGAGGGGCATAAGGGGCCTGGGCAGCAGGAGGAATCTGCGCCGCACGGTATGATTAGGGTGTGCCCAGGCACACCCTGTGCGTACGCCTATGGCTGAGGTCATTGTTAAGCTAGCCATGCAGAGTTCTGAGTTCACACTGGTGCAGTGGGATTTTCATTGTGATTTTCTAGTACAGCTGCAATGCGACTTGATGCAATGCAGCCTGGCAGGCCAGGAAAGAGGAGGGACCAGAGAACAACCCCCCCCCCCCTCCAGAATCATAACTCATGTAGGGGGGACATTACATGAAGGTCCTCAGAGACCTATGACATCATAGGGGTGGGGTCAGCCGGTGACATCACCGGGTAACTCTGCCCTATGATGCGACAACCCCCCTCTAAAACTTTGCTCTATAACGCCATAGGGACAGGGTCACCTGGTGACATCACCGGGTTACCCTGCCTCTTTGTTTACTTAGCATCAGGGGATTCAGCATAGAAAGCATGACAACCTTAATTGGCTCCCAGAATAGTTTCAATGGAGGGACAGTGAAGGAAAACTCCTGGGATTATCCCGTAGTTGGAATCTCTAAGAGACATTAGAAGCCATGGCCATTAGTATTAGGACATAATGTTAATAAACCTGCATAGTAATTATCTAACATCTCTGTGTGTCTTCTTTCCCAGGCTGACCAGTGCACCGGTCTCCAGGGATTCCTCATCTTCCACAGTTTTGGTGGCGGCACTGGCTCTGGTTTCACCTCCCTCTTGATGGAACGTCTGTCTGTTGACTATGGCAAAAAGTCCAAGCTTGAATTCTCCATCTACCCAGCTCCTCAGATCTCCACAGCTGTGGTTGAGCCCTACAACTCCATCCTCACCACCCACACTACCCTGGAGCACTCAGACTGTGCTTTCATGGTGGACAATGAAGCCATTTATGACATCTGCCGCAGAAACCTAGACATTGAACGCCCAACCTACACCAACCTGAACCGTCTGATTGGCCAGATTGTGTCTTCCATCACCGCCTCCCTTAGGTTTGATGGAGCTCTGAATGTAGACTTGACTGAGTTCCAGACCAACCTGGTGCCCTACCCTCGCATTCACTTCCCCCTGGCCACCTACGCTCCTGTAATCTCTGCAGAGAAAGCTTATCATGAGCAACTCTCTGTGTCTGAGATCACCAACGCTTGTTTTGAGCCAGCCAACCAGATGGTGAAATGTGACCCCAGACATGGTAAATACATGGCTTGCTGCCTGCTGTACCGAGGCGATGTGGTCCCGAAAGATGTCAATGCTGCTATTGCTACCATTAAGACCAAGCGCACCATCCAGTTTGTGGACTGGTGCCCAACTGGATTTAAAGTTGGGATCAACTACCAGCCACCAACTGTGGTTCCTGGTGGGGATCTGGCCAAGGTGCAGCGTGCCGTGTGCATGTTGAGCAACACCACAGCCATTGCTGAGGCCTGGGCTCGCCTGGACCACAAGTTTGATCTGATGTATGCCAAGCGTGCCTTTGTACACTGGTATGTGGGTGAGGGTATGGAGGAAGGAGAGTTTTCTGAGGCTCGTGAGGACATGGCCGCCCTGGAGAAGGATTATGAAGAGGTTGCCACTGACAGCGTTGAAGGAGAGGGTGAAGGAGAGGAGGGAGAAGAGTATTAAAAATAGCTGTAACCTCTGATACTGGAATATACATTTTGCATTAAATAAATATTTTATTTAGTTGTCTGTCATCACTTTTATTTCCTGAAATATGTGCATGTGTAGAACTTTGCATTTTTTGTCCTTACTGATCTCATATTTTTATTACCTTTACTATTTTTATTACTGTATTTCATAGATAGATTAGTAGGTTCTCCATCTAGTGAATGAATGTACAGTACAATCATCATGCATGCTGAACAACTGCTAGGGTAAATACAGAATAAGACATAAAACATGTATTAATTTATTGTATTCAGAAAATCATTTTGGGCCTTAATTGACCTATAATGTGCAAATAGAAGATGCAGCGCTACCCCCCCCCCCCCCCCAAGGAGTCACTGGATTTAATTCCCTTACCTCCCACACAACACCTACAGCCAGGCAAAAGGGATATTCCACACTCTCTCTAATGACTCAATAATCAGCCTAGGGGATTTCGTTTTAAGTTTTATTGTAGAATGTTGAACTTGGATGGGGATCAAGGGTACATGAGATGTCCAGAACTTGAGAACAGTGAGATGTACCTAGAACATGATCCAGCACTTCCGGGTAGGCGCACCACTTCTGCTGTTATTAGTCATAGCAGAAGCTGATCAGCGGGTGCCGGCCAATGGATGTCCACCGTCACCTGCTGATTGTCAAGGAAAATGACAAAACAGAGCTCTGTCCTAACATGGCAGAGCTCTGTCCTGTCAGTGGGGATGTGCTTGATTTTGTCCATAAATCCAACAAATCCCTTAGTAAAAGCACCACATAAAAAACACAAAAACACTGGTTAGGCACACATTAAGCCCTTTGATCGCCCTAGATATTAACCACTTCCCAGCCAGTGTCATTATTACAGTGACAATGCATATATTTAGCACTGATCACGGTATTAGTGTCACTGGCTCCCACAAAGTGTCAAAAGTGTCAGTTAGTGTCTGATTGTCTGCAGCAATATTGCAGTCCATTTATAAGTTGCGGATCGCCACCATTATTAGTATGAAAAACAATTCCAGTATATATACCATAGTTTGTAGACGCTATACCTTTCGTTCAAACCAATCAATATACGCTTATTGGGATTTTGTTTTTAACAAAAAATATGTAGCAGAATACATATTGGCTTAAAAGTATGAAGAAATTTGATTTTTTTCAATTTTTTTATTGGTTATGTTTCATAGCAGAAAGTAAAAAATATTTATGTTTATATATGTTTTTTTTTTTTTTTCAAAATTGCCTCTTTTTGTGTTTATAACGCAAAAAAATAAAAAACCCAGTGGTGATCAAATACCACCAAATAAAGATCTGTTTGTTGGAAAAAAGGACATAAATTTCATTTATATACAGCGTTGAATAGCTGCGCAATTGTCAGTTAAAGTAACACAGTGCCAAATAGCAAAAAATGGCCTGGTAATGAAGGGGGGGGGTTACATTTTCCAGAGGGCAAGCGGTTAAAGAAGTTGTAAACCCAAAAAAAAAAATTATAAAAATAAAACCTAAAAGACAAAGGCATAATGAGCTAGTATGCATCGCATACTAGCTCATTATGAAATACTTACCTTAGAATAAAGCACCCGCAGCAGCACCGCACACCGCTGACACGGCCGACATGTTAACCCATCTTCCTTTCGGGTCGACGTCCTCCGGCCATCTGATTGGCCGGAGCCGCAATGACGGCACAGGGCTCTGAAGGAACCACACGGGCGGCTGTTCCTTCAGAGCGCATGCGCCAGTGATGTCATTGGCTGCATGCAAAGTAAATATCTCCTACACAGTGATATTTACAGTACCCATAGGTAAGCCTTATCATAGGCTTACCTATAGGTACAAGTTACAGAGGAATCTTTACTTCCTCTTTAAGATAAGCTCAGGAAAGGGTTAGCTCTCTGTCTATTTCCAGTGTGTACAAAAGTGTAATGGAAGTGTTATTTTTTTATTTTTACATTAAAATACCTTGCTTCATAAATGCTCATCACATCTAGATCCTAGGTTTAATTGGTTGTTACGGGCAGCCAACCACTATTTTTCTTTTTCACAGTGCTGTCAATGCTTTTTCAAGAGGGTCAAGAAAAGTTTCATTTTAGACCAGCCTTACAACTTTCCCAACATGTGCTATATTATAAAGCACAAAGCGTCTCCTACCTGACTCATTGCGTATGTACTGTTTGCCCACTATGCTGCCATCTTCTTGGACCAAGCTGGCTGGGATGCTTGGTTGGGAAACCATCTTGTCTCTCTTACTACGTGAAAGACCCCAGCGGTCCCATCTAGATCGCTTGTCATCTAGAAGAAGAAAATGCCATGATATTTAGATGTTAAGCAAAAGGTAAAAAAATATATATATATATATATATATATATATGTGTATATATGTATATACTGTATATGTTTATGTGTGGGTCTTGCTGTGCAGAACATTTCGTAAAGTATTAAATCTACTGCAATGGACCTGATAGATGTAAATGGGGCGCCAAAAGCATCCTAAATGCAATTGAAAGCACACTACATTTGCCCATCAGCACAAGCACTAAAGTAATATATGCAGATGCTTATATATTTTTATGGACATAACTCACCTTTTTCCACCATTTCTGATTTGATGCTGAGACCAGAGTTGACAGATTCTTTGGACGTTGATGATGCAACCTGTGCAGCAAGCTGGTTTTGTGGTATTCCAAGTTTACGTAAGTTCTCTCCTTCAGAGTTTGATCTCCTCATTATAGACATCAGTGGTGTTCTCCTCTCAGGTCTGTCTTCTTTTTTTTCCTGACTCTCCGAATCACCTCTTTCCTCTGACTGGCTTCTCAGCTTCGTTGAAAAACGGTCCATTGTGTTTCCAATTTTTCTTCTTATTGCCAACACTGGTGATTCACTGGCCTTCTTTGGTTCTTTGGAAATACCTTCAGAGATGGTTTCAATTGACCCTGTCTCTGATTTCAGGCTTTCGGCGTCTTTCTTGTCTTTGGCACTTCCCCTTCCTAAGGTCCAGGAAAGACGCCTTCCTGGCAAAGAGGGTGATTCTGCTTCCCCTGCTTGTCGCTCCTTTCGCTCAGTTGTTGGAGTCTTCTTGAAGCGTTGAGAAAGCCTTCTCATGAAGCTTGGATCTCTTTCTGCATCTCGTAGGTCCTGAACAGATCTAGACCTATCATCCAAGCCAAGAGCTGCAGGCACTAGGAACTCAAGGGGAACACCAACCGGACTAGGCCTGTACATTTCCTCTTCCTGTGTTACATGAGCAGTTGCTAAATTCTTTTCTTCTGACCAAGACCTGGTCAGCATCTTCAATCCCCGAGTAAGAGAAGACTCTCGATTTTTCTTGAATTTGGCTTCAAACACTTCTTCTGAATCTATGTTGCTGATGTATTGGACATTCTCTGTACTTTCAGCAGTGGGCTGTTTAACCTTAGAAAAGGCTGGTGGCTCAGGCATTGCCGCAACCTCTTTTGTTCTCTTTTCTTCCATCTTGACTGCTGGAACTGGCTTGTCCTCTAGAGGTTTCTTTTGAAGACTAGATTGTCCTGTACTGGAAATCCTAAAACTTTCAATGGGTTCTTGTGACCCATCTTCAGATGTTGACACCTGTAGTGTTTGCAGCATTTCTGCATAGGTTGATCTTTTAGTTGGTGCAGAACTTTCTGACTGGGGCTTTGAAAGAGGCAATTGTTGGGTCTCTTTCACCTGCACAGCTGTAGATTGTGGCACAGATGCAAGTGTTTTTTGGGGTTGTTTTACAAACTTTGATTCAGGAGATGAAACTTCTGAACTTGAAGGTGAAGTTGCCTTCATTATAGATGGAGCTCTCAATGAAGATGGACCAACAGTTACATTTGGCTTTGGAAATTGGACAGCTTCACGACTTGGAAGTGACAAGTCAGTGAATTGACTTGGTGGAGAAGATGTAAAAGTGACTGTCTTTGGCAAGGTTGAGGGAGCAGGAGAAGGACTTTTTAAAGTTGGTATGACAGTAGATGGGCTTGGCAAAGGTGAAGTTGCTGCAGGAGAACTTGGCAGCGTAGGTGCAATGACTGGGGCTGGAGAAAGTTCACTTCTACGGATATCACCAGAGGGAGATGCTTTTCCTGATGTAATCTCTTCTCTGTGTGTTTTTACTAATACAGGCTTCTCTTCTGGTTTAGTATGTTCCTTTGGTAGTAGGTAAAAAGGTGCACTCTCTATTGGCTTTGTTTTATCTTCCAAAGCATTTGGTGTTTCTTCTGTTGTTCTTGCATTGAGTTCATTCGTTTTTGTTGCAGATCCCTGAGATCGTTTTTCAGCTGCCTGCTCTACTTGCATGCTTGGGATTTCTATTCTGGGAATCGCATCCTCTACCAAGGAAGTCACTTTTGGAAGCACAGTTTCAGACTTAAGCTTCAGAGATGGTGACTTATCTTTGTCATCTACTGTGTGATTCTGAGTTTCTGCATCCACACTTTCTGACTGTTGTTGGCTTGGTTCAGGAGTCACAGACTTTGATGGAATCTCACGTGGAGTTTGAGGACGAGAATCAAATCGTGACTGATCTGTCAGAGCAGACATAGAGGGAGCTTCCCTTAAGCGCTGTGCCTCCACTTGAGCAAGTGGAATTTCAAGCGGTGCACCAGACCTACGATGCAGGATAAGTGGCTCCGTGTCAGAATGTGAAAAAGAACTGGTCTTCCTTAAGACTCTCTCTTCTGATGCTTCTCTTCCTGGCGCTGCCTCACTGGAAGCGGCACGGGTAAGTTTGATGGCCGGGATGGGTGATGGAGGTTCATTGTCAGTTTTTTGGGGGTGTGTGGACAGCTGTTCACCTCGTTTTTTATCAATGGAAAGTGTTTCCATCAGGGGACCTCGGAGACCACTAAGTTTTCCATCTGTTGGACCCCCCCTCAGAAGCCTTTGCCTCATTAACTCCAAACGTTGAGCATACTCTTCCTCTGCTGATCCCAACTTTTTCCTTCTTATAGGGCTACGGTTTCTGGTTGGTAGCTCCATGGAGGCAGCTTTAATCATTCCCTTCTCAAGTTCATTTCTTATATCACCATCTTCACTTGATACATTTAGCAAGAGAGCGCTGTCAGCGGAGCTTCCCCTCCTAAGTTCACCTCTGCGAGCTGCTACCAGCTCCTCATCAGGTACCTCTGAAGATTCCAAGCTGGATCCTTTTTTGAGAGGCTTTCTTCGGTGATCAGCCTTTTGACTGTCCAATGGTTCTTCATCGGAGGAAGAACCCTCTTCAGCTTCATTTGATTTCTTTCTAGTAAGTGACCCCTTGGGTCGTTTGCTAAGTGACTCTGGCACTTCTTGACGTGTGACTTCTGATTCTATGACTTTGCTGGTGATTTCTCTACCATCATTCTTCTCATGATCTTCCATAATCGCATCTTCTGTGTTTTGAAATGGTTGATCTTCATCAGTTGGGATTTCATTAAGGGACATTCGAGAACCAGAGAACTGGACTTGAAGAGGCATGGGTACATATGGGAGCTCTTCCAGGTCATCAGAATCGGAAGAGGAGGATAGGTTAGAGGACTCTTTAGCATTTCTAGGGACAGCAATAGACAAGTGGTTGCTGGTGTCCTGCAGGAGCTCTGAGATAGACCGCATCACCATATTGGACTTGAAACTGATAAGAGAACGCTGTTAAAGCAAAAGATAAGCATATCTTTAATGAGCTGCATGGTAAATGTTCGTGATACTTTTTTAATCAAATTGAAACCAATAAAAAATAATTTTCATTTTTTATTTTCACAGATAGAACGTATAATAATGTTAGTCAGCATTCACATAACAAAATGTAATAATCTAAAAAACATTAAAAACTTAAAATCATTGAAAAGTTCAGAAAAAATGAATGCATTCAATTAAAGATAAAAAAAAAAAATTCTTACTGATCATAGGGTATAAAAATGCATGTAACTGTCAGGTTACTTATGTCTCAATTTAAAGCCCACTTCTGGGCTCACCCCTCACCCATTTTTTTGGTTTTCTTTTTATACTCACTTTTTTAAGATCTCTTCATGAACCGCAGGTCCCTCTTCCCCTTTTTTGGTGCTGGACATTCCTTATTTATGCCAATAGCGCTGTTTTCTGCAGCATTGTATGTGAGTGCAGGGTGCCACAATGATGCCCTTGAGAGCGGGTCCATGATGGCCTGCACTCACAGGAAGTGGGTTAAATGATGTTGGGTGAAAGACTGGTCACATCTAGTAGCAGAAAGGAATTACTGCAGGGTATACTATACATAAGTTGGTATTGCGGCTGTATTTTATTCAGCTATACCTTTTTTTTTTTTTTGCCTGGAGTTGGGCTTTACACATTTCAAATCTGAATGTGGCAATACAGCTCCTGCAGTCATACAGTATTTTATCCTATCAAAGTCAGGGCCGCTGATAGGGGAGGACCACCAGTCCTCTTGTAGGGGGCCCGCACACACAGGGGGGCCCACACAGAGAGGGGGATTAGTGATGGACAACAAATACAGAGATCTTCCTCCAGCACCTGAATCTGATCTGTCCTTCTCCCTGCTATCAGCTTTTATCTGCTGAGAAAGAGACAGTCGTCCCTTCAATAATACTCCTCCCTATGTGGGCCCCCCCTCCCAGCACTGGCTCTAATGTTATCTCTACTCAGGAGTTTATTTGTAACGTTGTTTCTCTCTCTCTGTCTCTTTGATCACTGAGCTCCAACTGCCCAGCCTGTATATTTTTCTCATCTCATCTTCATTTTTATTTAACATAGTTTTTTTTTTTAGATTTTGCAGGAATTATGTGAGTTATGTTATATTTGTGTCTGCTAATAGTGATTTTGTTGTAATTTTAGCTAAATATATCTTTAATATTTTCTTGGGGGGGGGGGCCCTGCCAGGTAGTCTGTACGGGGCCCCTTGATTTCTAACAGCAGCCCTGATCGAAGCTGTACTGCTAAATAGGGATGAGGGTCAGGTTGGTGGAAATCATGGGTCAGCGGCAAAGTTCCTAAATCCCTTTTTATAAATGGGTGGTCTCAAAGCAGCCATATTGTTAGTGTGTTGAAAATGTTAGGAAGAGTTAAGAATTCTCTGTAGGATTGTGTATTAGCCTTACAAATAGCCAGAATAACATGATTGCAAAAGTAAATGTAAAAAAAAAAAAAACAAACAGGTCTATATTAACCTCCTCTTATTAGGTCCCCTGCCGGAACTTCTAGGCCCCTCCCCTCCGTCCAGTGACCCCATGGGAAGGGCACTTGTACACTTGTACGTGCTCACGTCCATTGACACAGACAGCAGGACTCAGCCTCACCCTCAACACCCCATTTCCCCCCTACCCCCTCGTTCTCTCGTCACTGGCTATGATTGACAGCAATTTGGCTCCTGGTGCCCCAGCAGCAAAGCCAGTGAGACCCAGAAGTGAGGGGAGAGAAGAGCTGCAGACGTGCACAGCGCTGGATCAAATGAGGGCTCAGTTAAGTAAAAAAAGGGGGAGGGGGGGTGAGAAGAGCTGCTGACATCTAAACATTTTTTTCTTTAATGCAAATAATGCATTAAGGTAAAAAATATCCAGGCTTTACAACCACTTTAAATAACAAGATTTGACCCCTTTAACCGGTTGCCGACCGCCGCAAGTAGATATACTGCGGCGGTCAGCCCCAGCCAGGCAAAGTGACGTATATATACGTCACTAGCCTGTGACCGGCTTGTGAGCCAATAGCAATCGGGCGAGCACACGCCCGCTGAGGCGCGCGCCCGCCCCGGCTCGTTCACTGAGGAGTCCGTGCGTGTGACCAGCGGACCCGATGTCCGCCAGTCACACTGCGATCGTCGGTAGAGAGGGAGAAAGGCAGGCGGCTTATGTAAACAAGCCGCCTGTCATTCTCCCCTGTGTAAAAATGGAGATCAGACGGTTCTACTATGTAGGACCGTTGATCTCTGTTTTTACACTAGTAGCCATGTCCAATCAGAGTTAGAAGCACGCCCCTAGGACACACTTAACCCCTCCCTCTCCAATACAGTTAACCCCTTCCCTGCCAGTGTCAATTTTACAGTAACAGTGCATATGTATAGCACTGATTACTGCAGTAATGTCACTGGTAACCCCAAAAGTGTCAAAAATGTCAGTCAAGGGTCCGATCTGTCTGCCGCAATGTCGCAGTACTGCAAAAAAAAAATCGCAGATCGCCGCCATTACGCGTTAAAAAAAAAACACCAAAAATGACAGAAATCTTTCCCTTAGTTAGTAAACGCAATAACTTTTGCGCAAACCAAACAAAATACGCTTTTTGCGATTTTTTTTACCAAACATATGTAGCAGAAAACAAATTGGCCAAAAATGTTAAAAAAAAATTTGATTTTTACATTTTTTTGGGGGGAATTTCATATAAAAAAATGTGAAAAATATTGTTATTTTTGCAAAATTTACGCTCTTTTTTTGTTTATAGCACAAAAAGTAAAAATCCCACAGGTGATCAAATACCACCAAAAGAAAGCTCTGTTTGTGGGGAAAAAAGAACGTAAATTTCGTTTGGGTACAGCGTCGCACGACTGCGCAATTGTCCGTTAAAGTCGCACATCGCCGAATTGCAAAAAGTGGCCTGGACGTAAGACAGCAAAATCCTCCGGTGGTAAAGTGGTTAAATAGCAAGATGTGACCCCATTAAGCTTTAATAGGATTTTCTGCAAAAATACCGAACTTTTAGCAAAATTTGCAAAACTGTCCACAAACCAAACCCAGGCAGATTCGCTCAGCCCTACTGCCAAGAAACATGATGTGCTTTTTAGAGGACAACTTGTACCAAAGGTCCTTTACACTCAATGTCACAATATATTGACATGCTATTATAAAGTGAATGTGCATTTTTACCACGTTGTATTTCACATTGTTACTAGCAAGGCTACTGACCTGCCACTTGCGTCTTGACTGGAACAATTTGATGTGATCAGTGCTGATGTTTTTTCCTTTTGCCAAAGTCTGTAAACAGATAAAGATTAAGTCAAATTCTATGTATGCAGTTTTTAAAACATGCAACTAGGATTATAACTAGCAAGTTTCTACCTCTGTCATCTTACAGTTGCCTGAATAACTTTGATCTGGGTGCCGGTTCACACATATGTGATGTCAGACATTGCATGTGATTCGCACCACACTGCTGTGCAAATCACATGCAAAGCCTGTGCGATGCAAATTCAGCCATGCAGATTTTGCATCGCATTCGGACCAAAGGCGCACATGACCCTTTTTTTTGGTCCGCGCCAAAATTGGATTGCATGGGTGTTCACGCCTATGCGATCCAATCCGTGTCCGAACTGACATATGCTATATGCGAACTAATCTGGGGGTGTTGTTAACTTTGTATTGACACCCCCAGCAGTGCGAACTGCCTGCGAGTCGGGTGCGATGCGGGAACCCGCAGTGGATTTGCAGGGTTCCCGCATTGCACTAATGTGAACCGGCACTGAAAGCCCATCACCTGCTGAACAAGCCTAAACACACTCCCGGCTGATATAGCAGCCGGGAATGCGTTTAAAATCCTGGTCCACTAGCTTATAATACTGTAAAAACAATACTGTTGAAAAATTGGTTAAAGCTGAACTTTATTAATAGCAACCTGATAAAAAAAAACGATTTGAAAATGTTTACAGGTTATCTGTTTAGAGTTACAAAGGAGGTCTTGGGCTACAATTGTTGCTCTTACTCTAATGTTCGCGGCATTACCTCACATGTGTGGATTGAATGCCGTTTACATATGTGGGCGTGACCTACGTACATGTTCACTTCTGCGTGCAAGCACTCGTAGAGGGGGGCACTTTAATGTTTTTTTTTCATTGTTTATTTTATTTTTATTTTTTTATTTTTACCTTTTACCTTTAATTTTTTTTAAAGAAATGTAAACATTTATGGAGAGATCTGGGGTCAATAAGACCTCACATCTCTCCTTCAAGCTGGAAAGCCTGAGATTAAAAAAAAAAAAAACGATCTCGGCTGTCCAGTCCAGTATTTACAACTGCCAGGCGAGGCGTGACCTCACAACGTCGTGCCCGGGCCTCCGTGAGTCATAGACTGCCGGGGACCATCTGATCCTCAATATTCTCTATGATGCACTCCCTCTGCCGGCGGATGCCTTCTCCGGCTCACCGATCGCACAAGCAAGCCGATAGAAGCACCGGAGGGGGGCGGGAGGGGAAGGAGACGTCCCCTCCTGCTGCCTGTAAGAACAATCAAGAGGCTGAACAGCCGCTATGATTGTTCTTATGGTACAGCGAATCAGTGGCTAAGAAAAAATGACATCTGAATGATGCCTGCAGCTGCACCCATTATTCAGATATCTCTACCCAAAGTCCAGGGTGTCATATGACGTCCAGCGGTATAGAAGTGTTTAATAGTCAGTAAAATTTAAAAAAAAAAAAAAAAAGTATATAATTATTTTAATATTAGGGTCTTCTGCTGTCAGAATACAAAGGCTCAGCTGGAGGAATCACCCATCCAAATCGAGTGTGTGGATTGGGGACTCAAGTCATTTTTTTTTTTTTTCGTTCAGCCTGCTAATTTTTTATGTTTAGTTTGTTCCAACAAACTGCCCAGCGGGGCTTTCCTCCCACCCCCGAGCCCTATACCGGACAGTGACATACATTGGATTGCTTAAGCCCCGTACACACGTACCGATTGTTGGCCGTAAATTTTCGGCCAACGTCCGATCGGCCAATTGTCGGCTTGTTAGTATGATGCTTCCGACAACCGACTGCGACTTTTCGGCCGAACAAAATCTGGTGTGCATGCTATAAAATTTTTGTTGGCCAAAAACAGAACGGCCGATTGTTCGTCAGTCAGTACAGATTTCGGCCAACAAAAAGCAGATAAGCAAGACTGGGCATGCTCAGAGAAGAAAAAACACACGAAAAGTAGACCAGAACATGACATCACTTCTGAAGTTGGTTGTTGTTGGCCGACAAAATTCGTGTGCAGTCTAGAGCACATTTCAACCAACACAACAACACTGGACAAAAGACGGCCGATCGGTCGGCCGACGATCGGTGCGTGTGTACGAGGCTTTACAAATGGAGAACTAGCATTCAACTCTGATTATAAAATAGGCACTTGTTTGTCAGATGTGACATTATAAAAGGTGAGGTGGTTGAGGGATGCTATGTATCACCACGCATGCTATCATTTGTAGGGAACTAAGGTGGAAACCGGTCCAGGTTTTCCGGGCCACCTTGGCAGTAATGTTTCTAACCAGGTTTTGATTTCCACTTGTGACCAGCAGCAGGTGGTATAAAGAAGGAAGGACTGGAGCAAGAGGCTCAGAAAAGCAAATTCCTGAGAGAGATACATGATATAACAAGACTCTTATCTAGAAAAAAAAAAGTGCCAACCCTAGTGTGGATACATGGATGACACATAGCAGATAAAGATAAGGAGGAATCAAACTCACTTTGAACCATGGATGCTCTATACTCTCCTCGGCATTGGGTCTCCTAAACCAGACAGAAACAGAAAAGGTTTATTACTGCACTGAATGCACATTGGTCTACAGTAATCCATGAAATGTGGCCTTACAAGGCTAAAAGACCACATGGAAGAAAGATATTAAAACCCATCTCAAAGCTCCCCAATCCTTGTACTCCTTCCTTGGCTCACCTCCAATGACAATCATCACTTGCAAGCTGCTTAGCTTTACTATATTTGATGGAAAAAAGTGTCAAAACACCTGACCATTACACCTTTATAAGCTCTTGTTGACCATCTCATTCTAAAACCATGGACATTAACATGGATTAGCTTCTACTTGTAGCTATAAAGAGCCTTCACAGTTCTGGGAAGGCTTTCCACAAGATTTAGGAGTATACAGTGCCTTGAGAAAGTATTCGGTCCCCTTGAACTTTTCAACCTTTTGCCACATTTCAGGCTTCAAACATAAAGATTTAAAACTGTAATTTTTTGTGAAGAATCAACAACAAGTGGGACACAATCATGAAGTGGAACGAAATTTATTGGATATTTCAAACTTTGTTAACAAATAAAAAACTGAAAAATTGGGCGTGCAAAATTATTCAGCCCCTTTACTTTCAGTGCAGCAAACTCTCTCCAGAAGTTCAGTGAGGATCTCTGAATGATCCAATGTTGACCTAAATGACTAATGATGATAAATAGAATCCACCTGTGTGTAATCAAGTCTCTGTATAAATGCACCTGCACTGTGATAGTCTCAGAGGTTCGTCTAAAGCGCAGAGAGCATCATGAAGAACAAGGAACACACCAGGCAGGTCCGAGATACTGTTGTGGAGAAGTTTAAAGCCGGATTTGGATACAAAAAGATTTCCCAAGCTTTAACCATCCCAAGGAGCACTGTGCAAGCGATAATATTGAAATGGAAGGAGAATCAGACCACTGCAAATCTACGAAGACCTGGCCGTCCCTCTAAACTTTCAGCTCATACAAGGAGAAGACTGATCAGAGATGCAGCCAAGAGGCCCATGATCACTCTGGATGAACTGCAGAGATCTACAGCTGAGGTGGGAGACTCTGTCCATAGGACAACAATCAGTGGTATACTGCACAAATCTGGCCTTTATGGAAGAGTGGCAAGAAGAAAGCCATTTCTTAAAGATATCCATGAAAAGTGTCGTTTAAAGTTTGCCACAAGCCACCTGGGAGACACACCAAACATGTGGAAGAAGGTGCTCTGGTCAGATGAAACCAAAATCAAACTTTTTGGCAACAATGTAAAAGGTTATGTTTGGCGTAAAAGCAACACAGCTCATCACCCTGAACACACCATCCCCACTGTCAAACATGGTGGTGGCAGCATCATGGTTTGGGCCTGCTTTTCTTCAGCAGGGACAGGGAAGATGGTTAAAATTGATGGGAAGATGGATGGAGCCAAATACAGGACCATTCTGGAAGAAAACCTGATGGAGTCTGCAAAAGACCTGAGACTGGGACGGAGATTTGTCTTCCAACAAGACAATGATCCAAAACATAAAGCAAAATCTACAATGGAATGGTTCACAAATAAACATATCCAGGTGTTAGAATGGCCAAGTCAAAGTCCAGACCTGAATCCAATCGAGAATCTGTGGAAAGAACTGAAAACTGCTGTTCACAAACGCTCTCCATCCAACCTCACTGAGCTCGAGCTGTTTTGCAAGGAGGAATGGGCAAAAAATTCATTCTCTCGATGTGCAAAACTGATAGAGACATATCCCAAGCGACTTACAGCTGTAATCGCAGCAAAAGGTGGTGCTACAAAGTATTAACTTAAGGGGGCTGAATAATTTTGCACGCCCAATTTTTCAGTTTTTTATTTGTTAAAGAAGTTTGAAATATCCAATAAATTTCGTTCCACTTCATGATTGTGTCCCACTTGTTGTTGATTCTTCACAAAAAATTACAGTTTTATATCTTTATGTTTGAAGCCTGAAATGTGACAAAAGGTCGAAAAGTTCAAGGGGGCCAAATACTTTTGCAAGGCACTGTATCTATGGGAATCTGAGCCCATCCAGCCAAAAGAACATCTTTCTTCGCAGTCCATCGTCTGGTGACTGCACAGCTGTGGGCAATTTTTTTATGGGCGTTGTTGCTGTACAGGAGGTTGTATCAAATTTCCCTGATTAATACAGCATCAACAGGGTTGTCATATGGCCGTTATGTTGATGCTGGCCCAAGGGGGGCTGTATCAACTAAAGTGTCCTCTGCTATGGGCACCAGAAGCCAGCTTGGGATTCTAGTTTTGACACACAGTTCTAACAAGGCTTTTGGTAGCCACACACTACGATCTGTGTCATAAGGGTTCCCTTGGACTGGGAAGTGTTTGCTAGGGATAGGACCCTGTCTTATGCAGGGACAGTTAGAGGCTGCAGACTTCCTCATCCCCTCACTCCTTTCATTCAGAACAGTGGATCAGACAGTAGAGTAGGTCAGGGGCGTAACTACAGGGGTTACAGGGGTTGCAATCGCAACCGGGCCCCATGCTCCAGGGGGCCTGTGCGGCTCCCCTGTACACCTGGATAGGAGGGGCGGCGGGGGCAGCATGTAGAGAAATCACTGTCCTCCTTTTTCCTCCAGTAGCTGCAGGAGGAAAATGGAGGAGATTGGTTCCTCTGTATGCTGCCCCCGCCACTCCTCCTATCCAGTTTACTTGTGTTCTGCTGTCTCTGGGCCCCTGTGTGCTCCTCTGGTCCCCCCATGCTCCCTTTACCCTCCTCTCCTTAATAAAGGGCCCCACAACAAGAGTAAAGGGCCCCAGGATCAGTGGGAAGAGCCCCAGGCTTGAAGAGAAGGGCCAGGGTCGGGGGGGGGGGTCCTTCATGGTTTCTTGCCCAAGGGCCCTGAAAGTTCTAGTTACGCCTCTGGAGTAGGTCCCCCATGGGAAAAGAAAAATCGGTTAGCCACAAAGGTGCCCCATTGTGAAGCACTTGTGTACTCCGAAAAGGCTTATGAGAGGACCTGTAAGTATTTGCTGTTGGAGAATAGTGCTTCAAATAACTGAGAGCTTGAGGAAGGCATCCCCTGGTAACATCCACTACTCTGAGATAACTCAAGATTCATGTGTTGAATGTGTTAAGCCTGTGTGAGTCAAACTACCTTCCTGCCCTAAAGTTCTGATTATCTTGGTCAATTTCGATAAAAATGATTTTAGGAAAAAAGGGACTGCCAGAGTGTTCTACTTGAATCCCCATAGTCTGCAGTTCTTAAGCAAGCAAGCATTTGTGAGGGTAGGTACTGATGTTGGATTAAAAGACCTGGCTTACAATCAGCATTTAAATTCATCCCAAAGGTGATCAGTATGGTTCAGCTCAGGTATAAAAAAAATGCTGCGCAAAAATATATAGTGGACTGAATATAAGATCTCAAAACAATTCATACATAATATATAAACTTCCAATGTATGTTTCATAAGAAATAAATATATAGACTCTAAATAATGTTGAACAGGTAAATCAAATCAATAAAAAAATATAAATATATAATTTAATGTTGTTGCGGTAAGATGGGGTTTGGGTGACCGCTCTCCTCCTTGGCGCGCAGTGTGTTCCCCTGGGGGCGCCGGAGGGGGGGGGGGGCAAGCCAGGACCTAGTTGGTGCCGCCCCGGCCCAGGGAATAACCGGTTAGATGTTCTTCAGCCATGTATGCCATAGCCATGCGCTCCTTCGGGGGCTATGTCGACTGTTTTACATTGTTTTTTGTTGTTTTTCATAGCAGATGTTCAATCTATGTATTCCTGTGTATTCTTCTTTTGCACTTAAACCTAATAAAAATCTATTGAAATCTAAAGTGCCAATGTGAAGAAACACAAATACATAGGTGTAGAACTATCCAATAATGTGAATGATATGATAGTAACCTCTATAAAGGTGCCAACAGTGCTATATAGAATTAATAATAAACATGTGCAAAGTCCATATTGTGCAAAACATACTCACTAATAATAAATATGTGTAAAGTCCATATTGTGCAAAAAATTCTTGTCGAACTAGTGCAAAAATTAATGGAAATAGCTTCCTCCAAAAGTGCCAATAGTGCTGGGTAGTGCGGATGAGAGAGCCACATAAAGTGACCAGTGCTTCCAAGGTGACACAGTGACAGAGTATCACAGCAAACTATGCACCCCCTTGTGAGTGGGTGCTCACCTTATGACATGCGACTATGCGATTAAGCTATAGTCCAGGGGTGTCCAAACTATGGCCCTCCAGCTGATCAGGAACTACAATTCCTATGAGGCATTGTAATTCTGACATTCACAGACCTAACTAGGCATGATGGGAATTGTAGTTGGCTGGAGGGCCATAGTTTGGACACCCCTGCTATAGTCAAACAGCGCTTAGTGGGTTCTGCTTAGTACTCCCAGGTAAGGATCCTTCCCATATAGCAGCTCTTCCCATAAGCCATCAGACATGTACCATATAAAAGAGAGAACTCAAGCTAGTGCTGACATCCTTTTAAAATAATTTATTAAGGGAATACAAATATGCACTCACATTTAAAAGGTGCTCAATGCACCACTCTATAGTAGCTTTGAACAGCCTCCCCTCCAGGAATATCCACTGATGAAGACACGTGGTCCCTTGTGTCATCACGCGTAGGGGACGGACGGAAAGCTACACTGATTCAGTGAGGCTGTCGGCTGCCACATAGCAGGTCGGGCGGCATTTTCTCACCACACCACCACAATTGATTCCTGGAGGGGAGGCTGTTCAAAGCTACTATAGAGTGGTGCACTTGAGCACCTTTTAAATGTGAGTGCTTATTTATATTCCCTTAATAAATTATTTTAAAAGGATGTCAGCACTATCTTGAGTTCTCTCTTTTATATGGTACACGTCTGATGGCTTATGGAAAGAGCTGCTATATGGGAAGGATCCTTACCTGGGAGTACTAAGCAGATCCCACTAAGCGCTGTTTGACTATAGCTTAATCGCATAGTCGCATGTCATAAGGTGAGCACCCACTCACAAGGGGGTGCATAGTTTGCTGTGATACTCTGTCACTGTGTCACCTTGGAAGCACTGGTCACTTTATGTGGCTCTCTCTCATCCGCACTACCCAGCACTATTGGCACTTTTTGAAGGAAGCTATTTCCATTCATTTTTGCACTAGTTCGACAAGAATTTTTTGCACAATATGGACTTTACACATATTTATTATTAGTGACTATTTTTTGCACAATATGGACTTTGAGCATGTTCATTATTAATTCTATATAGTACTGTTAGCACCTTTATAGAGGTTACTATCATACTGGCATTGGCTCGGTCAGATTCACATTATTGGATAGTTCTACATCTATGTATTTGTGTTTCTTCACATTGGCACTTTATATTATTAAATATTATTATTTATATTAAATAAATATTAAATATTAATTAAATAGTATTATTTATATTTTTTTATTGATTTGATGTACCTGTTCAACACTATTTAGAGTCTATATATTTATTTCTTATGAAAACATACATTGGAAGTTTATATATTATGTATGAATTGTTTCGAGATCTTATATTCAGTTCACTATATATTTTTACGTAGCATTTTTATAAATAAATAAAATATATTATTTACACTGTATGAGATAGTGGAGTGTTTGCAGCAATTATATCATCACTTGGTTGCTTGTGGGATTTATTGATCATCAGAGTTGTATAAAGTACTCGAAACCCATACTTGAGTAAAAGTACAAGTGCTCGATCAAAAAGTGACTTGAGTAGAAGTGGAATTGCTCTATCAAAAAGTGACTTGAGTAGAAGTGGAATTGCTCTATCAAAAAGTGACTTGAGTAGAAGTACTAAAGTATTCAACATTTTTTGTACTTAAGTATTGCAAGTAGTTTTTTTTTTTTAATTTTGCTACTCAAGTACTGAAAGTAAAAGTACCAGTAGTTTTGAAAAAAAAAATGCTACTCAAGTACTGAAAGTAAAAGTACAAGTACTGTGTTATGTAGTTATTAAAGAAAGAAGTCAAAAGTTTGAACATCATATTGTTTTTTATTATTTCAAATGCAGCTTTTATTTATACATACAGTAGCTTTTATTTTCGTATGCGCTGATAATACACATGTTTAGAGCTTCATGAAACCTGCCATCTACTGTTCTGCCAGTGGTAATTTTTATAATTGTAACGAGTAACTATGCAGCACAAAAAAAAAATATCGGAGTAGAAGTATTGAAATCATTGAAAAAATGTAGTGAAGTAAAAGTGGAAGTAGGAGAAAAAAATTCTACTCCAGGAAAGTACAGATACCGCCTTTCCGTACTTAAGTACAGTAGTGAAGTAGTTCTACTTAGTTACTATACATCTCTGTTGATCATATATGTTCAGGTCAGGGCTTTGTGCAGCCCATTGAAGCTCCTCCACATCAAACTTATCAAACTACTATGGCTGGTTTTGTACACAGGGGCACAGATATGCCAAAACAGAAAAGGTCCTTCACCAAACTGCTACCACAAGGTTGGAAGTACACAATTGTCCAAAATGTATTTGTAGAATTAACATAACCCTTCACTGGAAACACCTGAGTTTAAAAATGATTTAGAAGGGTGTTCACATACTTTTGTGCATATAGCAGTATGGTGGTCCGTTGTCCACATAACTTTAGCCATATTGTGTGCTTAGTTAGAGGGATCTCAGGGTTTCCATCTTCCTTATTACAATAGACTGAGACCAATCAAGTGATCATGGTGAAGGCAGACTCCCCCCCCCATATAGAAGAACTGAACATGATTATTGCCCATGGCCAATCGAGCAGTTAAGGATTTGCAATAACTTTAATAAATTCCTGTAAATTCTGGTAACTGACCTGAAGAAGTCTTTTTTTTCCCATGAGTGTCACTTTAAGTGGGTAATACTCACAGCTTTTCATTGCCCAAGACCTTAATTAGGAATCCTCTTGCTTCCCGAGTTAGATCTGCAAACATCTTTTCTTCAAACGCCACAGTATATCCTCGAATGTTCATCAACGTGGTGTAATCATTTTCACCCACAAAGGGGGAAACTCCTGTGAGGCTTTAGGAATTAAACACATCAATAAGAAGTGCCCTAATAGCATGTTGTTGATGATTCTTATTCAGATTAGCTTCAAAGTAAAATACACTGTTTATACACTAAGAGCATATTTATAACACAGTGAATGTGACGTTCACCAAACATTCACTGGTGGTGAAACAATCATTGTCATTTAAAACATATGCACCAGGAAGGTCCATCTGCAGTGAATGTTAAATTCACTGCTTTAAAAATATGCCTCTAAGGCCCCTTTCACACTTGTGCGACCTAATGCCTCGTACACACGCACCAATTGTTGGCCGTGAATTTTCGGCCACCGTCCGATTTTCGGTTTGTTAGTATGATGCTTCCGACAACCGACTGCGACTTTTCGGCCGACCAAAATCTGGTGTGCAGGCTATAAAATTTTTGTTGGCCGTCTACAGAACTGCCGATTGTTCGTCAGTCAGTACAGATTTCGGCAGACAAAAATCTGATGAGCAAGACTGGGCATGCTCAGAGAAGACAAAACACACGGAAAGTAAACCATCACATGACATCACTTCTGAAGTTGGTTTTTGTTGGCCGAGAAAATTTGTGTGCAGTCTAGGCACATTCCAACCAACACAACAACACTGGACAAAAGACAGACGATCGGTCGGCCAACAATCGTTGCGTGTGTACGAGGCTTTACACTCACAAGATTTTACTGCACTTTTTTTGCCATGATTTTAACTGGACTTGAAGCAATGCCTGTGGTCTACAGACCTCAAAACGCATCAAAGTCCGACCAAAGTAGTGCAGGGACTACTTTGAAGTCGCACAGATATGAATGGTACTTGTCGGAAATCATGGAGTACGACTTGTCCTGCAACTTGGGACTGCAAAGTCGCATGACAAGTTACACAAGTGTGAAAAGAAGCCTAATGGCATGTTCTCACGTGTGGCAGCCCTTGATGTCAATTTGAAAAGCTATCTGCGATGGATCTCTTTTCAGAGGCTGTTTGACAGATAGTGAGGATGCATTATGTCGCATCCTCATTTATTGTTTTTTAACCCTAAAAAGGCTGAATCACTGCACCAGGTATATAAGGAAATTGTAAACGTTTTATTTAAATTTTAATTTGCATATTAACCACTTAAGCCCCGGAGGATTTGGCTGCTAAAAGACCAGGGGGGTTTTTGCGATTTTTTACTGCGTGACTTTAACGGACAATTGCGCGGGGGTGCGACGCTGTACCTCAACGAATTTGACGCCCTTTTTTCCCCACAAACAGAGCTTTCTTTTGGTGGTATTTGATCACCTGTGCGATTTTTTGATCATGCGCTATAATCAAAAAAAGAGCGTCAATTTTGCAAAAATAACAATATTTTTCACATTTTTTATATGAAATTCCCCCCAAAAAAATGTAAAAATCTAAATTTTTTAACATTTTCGGCCAATTTGTTTTATGCTACATATGTTTGGTAAAAAAAATTGCAAAAAGCGTATTTTGATTGGTTTGCGCAAAAGTTATCGCGTTTACTAACGAAGGGAAAGATTTTTGTCATTTTTGGTGTTTTTTTTTTAACGCGTAATAGCGGCGATCTGCGATTTTTTTTCGGTACTGCAGACAGATCGGACCCTTGACTGACATTTTTGACACTTTTGGGGTTACCAGTGACATTACTGCAGTAATCAGTGCTATACATATGCTCTGTTACTGCAAAAATGACACTGGCAGGGAAGGGGTTAACTGTATTGGAGAGGGAGGGGTTAAGTGTGTCCTAGGGGCGTGTTTCTAACTGTAAAGGGACATGGCTATTAGTGTAAAAACAAAGATCAACGGTCCTACATAGTAGAACCGTCTGATCTTCATTTTTACACAGGGGAGAATGGCAGGCGGCTTGTTTACATAAGCCGCTCCGCCTTTCTCCCTTCACCGGAGCGATCGTGAGTGACCGGCGGACGATCGGGTCCACCTGTCACACGCACTGACTTGTCAGTGAACGAGCCCGCAATTGGCTCACAAGTCAGTGACAGGCGAGTGACGTACCCATTTTGATATTTGATATTTGCTTTTAAGGAGAAGCAGTGATCTGAATTAATAGACAAGAATGAAAAACCTGTATCTTTTTATTCAGAGCAGTAATCACCTAACTGTGGACAGTGGGCTGCATGTAGCCCTTTGCTTGCCTTTACTCAGGCTTTAGGTCAATATTACTCCCACTAATAAGAGGCACTATTCCTCCCACTGACACCAACAATGACACACCATTCCTTTTGCCCGCACCAACAGCAGGGCATTATTCCTATTATTGACATCAAAGATGGACCACTATTTCTCCCACTGACACCAACAATGGGGTACTATTACTCCCACTGATATGAACAATGGGGTACTATTACTCCCACTGATATCAACAATGGGGTACTATTGCTCCCACTGATATGAACAATGGGGTACTATTATTCCCATTGATATGAATAAAGGGGTACTATTCCTCCCACTGATACAAACAATGGAGTACTATTACTTCCACTGATACTAACAATGGGGTACCATTACTCCCACTGATATGAACAATAAGGTACTATTCCTCCCACCGACACCATCAATTGGGTACTATTCCTCCAACTGATACCAAGATGGAGCACTATTACTCCCACTGATACCAACAATGAGGCACTATTCCTTCCACTGACACCAATGATGGGGCACTATTCATCCCACTGACACCAATGATGGGACACTATTCCTCCCACTGACACCAATGATGGGACACTATTCCTCCCACTGACACCAATGATGGGACACTATTCATCCCACTGACACCAATGATGGGGCACTATTCATCCCACTGACACCAATGATGGGGCACTATTCCTTCCACTGATACCAACAATGAGGTACTATTCCTCCCACATCAAATATGGGGTACTATTTCTCCCACTGATATCAACAATGTGGCACCCCACAAAGGGCCACCAATGATAAGGCACTATTCCGCCTCCTATTGACCACAGATGTTATATATATTTTTTTTACTCCTGCGGACTACCAAGCCCGAGGCACTGTTTACTCGCACTGGCACTGCAGCATTTTCTACTTTATCCACTATCTAAAAAAGGTTTCACTGGAGTACCACATTAAAGAGAGTCATCTGCCCGTGCTAATTTTATTATGAGAATTTTACTGAAGGTAAAATAAGGCACATACCATAAATATGCAATGACCCCAACCGGCCTGAAAGGAAAAGGGAGAACATATATTAAAAAAAAGAACAATGTGATAGGAGGATGGATTTCCATTTATCACACATCTGTTGTATTGCCTGCTCATACCATATATCAGTGACTGTAGAAATCGGCATCTGGTTGACAATCTCCGGGGCCACAAACTCAGGGGTTCCGTATTTGCAGTACTGTGGCTCCCCATCGGTCAGCTCCTGAGCATTCCCAAAATCACAGATCCGGATCTGATCGCTGCTCATGTCTGCCATGAGAATATTTTCTGGCTGCAAAGTGAGCACATATATGTTAACACAGATGAGATATTAAATAGATTCTATAAAGTGCATGTCAGGGCAAAATAAAATACATTCACATTTTCTTTGTTTTATCTCATTAAAGACCATGAAAGTACAGAAAAAAACTATTGATCTGCAAGAAAAGCATTTTTGTTTAGCTTTCTGGATTTGGGTCAGGACACACTGGAGGTCTTCAGCTGCCATTGTAGTGTGTTGGGCTTCTGCTGTGTCCCTGCATCTTTAAGGAGGAATGGGCTACCTCTAGCTATGCCTGTCCTCAGTTTATCCATTGCTATATATGCTCCAAGATGGAGGCTCTCATAGATTAGAGCACATGTGTGAAATACAAGGCTGAGGGCCGAATCCGGCCCGCCAGGCCATTTCATGTGACCCTCGCATTTCTCTTACAGCTGCAGCACCCTCCTTGTCTTTGCGCCCACCTTGTCTCAGCAGTCAGCAGCAGAGAGGAGGACAGAACTCCTCCATGAGACCCCACGTGTGGTGATTAAATACCACCAAAAGAAAGATCTATTTGTGGGGAAAAAAGTACATAAAGTTTATTTGTGTACATCGCTGCATGACCGTGCAATTATCAGTTAAAGTAACGCAGTGCCGTATAGTGCAAAAGTGGCCTTGGTCGTGTAAGGGTGTAAGGGTGTAAGGGGGGGGGGGGGATTTCTATCCTCCGAAGATCAAGTGTTTAAAATAATTAAAAAATTACATAATTAAAACAGACCGACTTCCATCCACCCAATACATACTGCCTAATGTCTTCAGCTGGACCCAGTACACAAGTTCGATTTCAACTTGTTACAGCTGCCTTTATAGTCATCTATATTATCAAGCCTTTGATTGGGTCTTCAGCGGCCATGCAGGCTGGTTGCCTGGGTCTCCTGGTGGGACGGGAGAACCGGGCAAGCCGCAGAAGGCGGCGGGAGGGGACGTCCCCTCCCGCTCCTTGTAATGACAGTCGAGCGGCTTCTCAGTCGCATTGGTTGTCATTACAAGACTGTTGGTTATGGACGCCGGTACCGGGGTGATGCGTCTAGCTGCAGGCATCACTCCGGTACAGCACTTTCCGAAATATTGGTCACCTTGGTGGCTGATTCCGGTATATCGGGGAAAGTGCAGATTGGCCCTCGATATATCAGCTTTGCCGATAAGTCCCGGTTCACATTTGTGAGATGCGGGAATGCTGCGAATATGCAGCGTGATCCCGCATTGCATCTGCACCCCTGGCAGTTCACACTGCCATATGCGATACGCAGGGGGTGTCAATTAAAAGTTAACGACACCCCCAGTTGCGATCGCATATCGCAGTGCGATCTGCAAGTTCGCACAGAATCAGGTCGCACTAGTGTGAACCACTATGCGATCCGTCTCTGCTGCGGATAAAAAAAAGGGTCCTGTGCGTGTTGTGTGCGGATGCGGTGCGAATTCAGCCATACAAACTGTATGGCTGATTTTGCACCGCACAGAGATCACATGTAATTTTAGGAGCAGTGCGCTCCGAATTACATGCGATCTCTGTGATCGCACAAATGTGAACTGGCCCTAATCGGTCGAAGCCTAGGGCTTCCTTCTGTAATTGCCCCTCCTCCCGACCAAACCAATTCCCCTGTGTGCCTGGGCCCCCTACAGGCGGACTGGTGGCCCCCCTATCAGCGGCCCTGACCCAGCCTGTGGCTCCATAATGCAACCTAAACACTTCATCTATCTGCAGTTCCTTCAGTTTCGTACATCAGATGGGCCAGAAACTCTCAGAAACATCACATGTACTGGAAAGAGACAGGCAAGAAATTTACCTTGATATCCAGATGTAATATTTTCTTGTGGTGCAAATAATCTAATCCTTCCAAGATTTGACGCACAACGGATCGGATCTAGAAATAGACAAAAAAAAAGCTGTGAACGGTCAATGGGAACACACATTTATATAAAGAATGAATTTGTCATGCATGCTTAGCATTTACCAATTACCACGTGCCTTATATACACTGTCACTGCCCATAATCCATTTTCAACAGTGGCTCAGAGCCGCCCCATGTACTTATTCCGTAAGCATCCCAAACTGATGTCAAATGCATGTGAAATCATGATGAATTTGCTCATCAACAAAAGCCCATGACAAGCCAATAGAGCACCATTCTTCTATAACTCCGTTCCTTTCCTCCACACACTTGGAAGCACCGACCAGTAACACCCAGCCAAACACCACCAGAGCAAGGGTGGACAGCTGACTGGGCGTGTGCAATGCATTTTGTTACAAAGCGAAATTCAGATTAAATTTTCGTTATTCAGAGATTCGGATGTACCCGAATTTAGGAATCACAATAGTAACAAATTTAAAAACAAATCCAAAATAATCGATAACGAAAAAAATGATCTGAATTTGAGTATGAATTCAAATTTGAAAATAATTTGAATTCGAAATGGAAACATATTGTAATAAATACAGTGAGGAATAAAAGTGAAATAAAATAAGGATTCCTACTTAGGCTGCTTTATAGAACAGAATAGAAAAGAAAAGGATAGAATTTAATAGAATAGACTAGAACAGAAAATAAAGGAATAGAAAAAATAAAACAGAATAGAATAGAAAATAAATGAATAGAATAGAAAGGAAAAGAAAATAACAGAGCAGAATAAAGCAGAATAGAATAGAACAGGAAATAAAACCGAATAAAATAGAAAATATAGGAATAGAATAGAAAATAGAGTAGAATAGAAATGAAAAGAATGGAAAAAATAGATTAGATTAGAATAGAATAGAGCGACTATAATTTGAAATCAAAAATCACGAATATATACGTAACAAATCCGAATATACGAAGCTAATTCTGAAAACGAATAATTCTAACAGTGAATATGACGAAACAAAATGATTAATCTTAGGAATGAATTCGAAAAAAAAAACAATTTTCTTTCCATCACTACAGATACATCAAAGGGTCCTACAATTTAGGTCCTTTGCAGCTAGGACAGTAACAGCAACTCACCATGGCTCAATATTAGGGATCAACCAAATATTGGCAATACATTGTTACAAACGTCACGTACATATGTGCTGTACTTACCTCTGATTCATGCACTGTAGATTTCCTGACCACTCTGTCCAGAAGTTCTTCCTTGGCACATCTACAGCCAGTCAAGGAACACTATGAACACAAGCTGGTGGCTACAAAACACTGCATATCCACAATTATTACCTGCTGAAATTGTATTTTATACATTGGCATTCAAGGATTTCTAAGAAAAGATATCATTTGGTTACTATTTAATAGATTCATGATAATATTTAGCCAGGCAAGACGCTAGCAGCACTGCTAACTTTAGTCACACACTTTTTTTCGATGCATATAGCCAGGGCTTTGTGTTCCCAGAGAATAGGTGTAGGAACTCCCCCCTTCTCAGTCACTTCTTGTTTCCGCACCCTACCCACCTCCGAGAACCATTCCTTGGTTCCACCCCCTTGCCCACCTTCCCTTTTAGAGAGTACAGAACCAAGTATCATTTTGTGGCACTAAATCAGTCTTTTTCAACCAGGGTGCCTTCAGGCTTCTTCAGAGGTGCCCTAGCAAAATGCCTAAAAATTGATCAATTATGCATTTATTATTTACGTATTTATTATGCACCATTACAACTTCCTGGACACTGGCATCCTAACAACCAAGGATGTCATCAATTAATAGGGAGGATGTCTGTCGCCTCCACAGCATCCTTGTTTGACCCCCCTGTGCCCCTCTCCCTCAGTTCTGGGGTGACATTAGCTGACTGATGGAGAGAAAATGAGGGAGAAGAGAAACATTGGAATACTAATCAGTACTAGTGTGCAAAACTGTATTTGCTTTGGATGAAAAAATCACCTCTAACATTGGGTGTCCTATGTATGGATATTGCTGCATTTAATAAAAATATTACAATAGTTTTTTACATTTTTGAATGGGGTGCCTCAAGACTGTCCATAATTTTAAAGGATGCCTTGAGATTGTCTATAATTTTAAAGGGTGCCTTGACTGAAAAAAAGTTTAGAAACACTGGCCTAAGTTATGGTTATGGAATTTGGTAATGATAACAAGAAAAGTAGTAAAATAGATCCCCTGCAGCCAGCAGCAATAGACCCTCCAAACAATAACAGATTAGCCAAGATACAGTACAACAGACCACCCCATCAGCAACAAAAGATCTCCCAGCAGCCAGCATCAATAGACTCTCCAGCAACCAGCATCAATAGACCCCCAGCAGCCAGCATCAATAGACTCTCCAGCAGCTAGCATCAATAGACTCTCCAGCAGCTAGCATCAATAGACTCTCCAGCAGCTAGCATCAATAGACTCTCCAGCAGCTAGCATCAATAGACTCTCCAGCAGCCAGCATCAATAGACCCCCAGCAGCCAGCATCAATAGACTCTCCAGCAGCTAGTATCAATAGACTCTCCAGCAGCTAGCATCAACAGACTCTCCAGCAGCCAGCATCAATAGACTCTCCAGCAGCCAGCATCAATAAACTCTCCAGCAGCCAGCATCAATAGACTCTCCAGCAGCTAGCATCAATAGACTCTCCAGCAGCTAGCATCAATAGATCCCCAGCAGCCAGCATTAATAGACTCTCCAGCAGCTAGCATCAATAGACCCCCAGCAGCCAGCATCAATAGACTCTCCAGCAGCTAGCATCAATAGACTCTCCAGCAGCCAGCATCAATAGACTCTCCAGCAGCTAGCATCAATAGACTCTCCAGCAGCCAGCATCAATAGACTCTCCAGCAGCCAGCATCAATAGACTCTCCAGCAGCTGGCATCAATAGTCTCTCCAGCAGCCAGCATCAATAGATTCTCCAGCAGCTAGCATCAATAGTCTCTCCAGCAAATAGCATCAATAGACTCTCCATCAGCCAGCATCAATAGACTCTCCAGCAGCTAGCATCAATAGTCTCTCCAGCAAATAGCATCAATAGACTCTCCAGCAGCCAGCATCAATAGATTCTCCAGCAGCCAGCATCAATAGACTCTCCAGCAGCTAGCATCAATAGACTCTCCAGCAGCTAGCATCAATAGACTCTCCAGCAGCCAGCATCAATAGACTCTCCAGCAGCCAGCATCAATAGACTCTCCAGCAGCTAGCATCAATAGACTCTCCAGCAGCCAGCATCAATAGACTCTCCAGCAGCTAGCATCAATAGACTCTCCAACAGCTAGCATCAATAGTCTCTCTCCAGCAGCCAGCATCAATAGACTCTCCAGCAGCCAGCATCAATAGACTCTCCAGCAGCTAGCATCAATAGTCTCTCGAGCAGCCAGCATCAATAGACTCTCCAGCAGCTAGCATCAATAGTCTCTCCAGCAAATAGCATCAATAGACTCTCCAGCAGCCAGCATCAATAGATTCTCCAGCAGCCAGCATCAATAGACTCTCCAGCAGCTAGCATGAATAGACTCTCCAGCAGCTAGCATCAATAGACTCTCCAGCAGCCAGCATCAATAGACTCTCCAGCAGTCAGCAGCATCAATAGACCCCTCCCTCAACAGTAGATCTCTTCCAGCAACATTTGACCCTCAAGCAGCAATACAGCATCATCATATGACTGGTATGGCAGTGATCAGAGATACTGACTGGTGACAGTATGTAAAAAAAAATCCAAAATTATTTTTTTTATTCAATTTTTTAAACATTGTTTTCCTTTTTTTTCTTTTTTTTACCATAGTGACACTGTACTACTCTGAGGTGATAAGGGATTTTTTTTTACACTGTTTTGCTTATGCAGTAATAATCGCTGGGTTTCCCATTCATGCTTATTTATGGTTGTAATCTGTGATTGGCTACAGCTAGTCACATGGTACAGGTAACCAGGTACCATGTGATTGCTGTGGGCAAATCACAGATCACAACAGTAAGCAAGCTGTTTATTAATGGAAAGCCATTCATGACAGGTTGTTTACATTGTTATCATGTGATCGCTATGACCAATCATAGAGACCACATGATACCGGGTTACCGATTACTAGTAATTACCAGTAGTCACAGGAGGGGTGCGCTGAAGAGGCACAATCATGTATATATACATTAATGAGCCTCCCGCCACAGTACATTTACTGCACCGAGGTGTCAAGGGGTTACTAAATGTAACAAAGAGAACTTTGCGACTGTAGGATAGCTGGTCATGTGACTTTGTTGGATCTTGTGACCAGACTCTCCTCTCTGGGGTTTTTTTTTTACCATTCATTTTTATTGCACTCCACTAGCTTTGGAATCTTTTCGGCTTGAACTCCCCCTTTATTATTATTATTGTTTTTTTTTTTTTTTTTAAGCAGCAGTATTTCCACAGTATGGCCAAATTTCTGCTTTTTAAATGTCCCCCTTAGTGTGAAGAAAATTACTAATTTCTAGAAAACAGAAATTGTCATTCCAGATTTTTAGTGTACAATATATCCCCATACAATCTCTCTTTTGTAATATGAATTTCTGGCCTGTAGAGGATACAGCTCCATGATGATGATCAGCGCGCTCCGCTTCTCAAACGCTTCGTGGAAATAAACAATTCGCTCGTGGCTGATCTGTGACAGTATATTCATCTCTCTCCTTGCCTTCTCCCTGGATGACCCCCGCGATGAAATAAACTTGGCTGCAAAATCCAGACCGCTTCTCTTCTCCAGCACATGGCGGACATAGGAGAACGCACCTCTGAGACATAAGAAACACTTAAAATAACCTTTGTCCCTTTACACCTCATAAAACAACATAAAAAATAACAGCAGCAAACTGCAGCACACACAAGCAAGGAATGGCTGAGAACCTGTCACTTAGTCTATATGCAAATAATTTGATATGCAAATGTCTCAAGCATTTACAAAGCAATCACAAAAAAAAAAAAAAATCCCTGTATTGTGTCTAATATGTTTATTTACTTGGATCGTCAGCTGCATCTAGTGGCCATAAGGCAGTATTTTCCTGAAATACCCTAACTAGTAAAATACAGCATTATGGCAACTAGATAGAGCTAATGTACATAGAAAATAAATGGATTGGACATAATATGGTGATTATATATGATTGAGACATTCACACAGCAAATTTTCTATGAATAGACCACATAATTGTAAATAAAATTGTACAATAGTTTCTTTCTATCAGCTCAGAATTACACTCACACACCCAGGAAAAGACTTGCCTTCCGATCTCCTTGTGAATGGTGTAGTAATCGGTCAGTCTCCGAGCTTTCAGTCCATCCGATTCGTCCATTGCTGACCCGCCTCCAGGCTTCTCTGTACAAAAATATACCAATAGTTTGAAAGACAAACATTGCTTTTGTTAAAAGAAAACCGATCTAACATCTAAAATAGCTTAGCGTTCTCTAATTTAGGCTCTGTTCAGATCTCGTGTTAGCTAGAAGTAGCATTCCTGCTTGTGATTTTTAAAGTGCGATTTACACGCGCTTCCGTGTGCCGAGCATAGGGCAGCATATTCACTTCAATGGGCTGGCCTATGCGTTTGTTTCCCAAGACAAGTTCTGGCTCCTTTTTGGAGACAAGCTTCTTGAGTTCTTTAAACGCATGTCTTGCCACGCAATTCTGTCGTGTGGCAAAATCGCACCGCAAAATCGCAATCGCACCGAAGAGATGCCTTCCAGACTACTTTTACTGTCACTTATGGTTGTACTCATAAAGCTGTCTGTGTTTTTTTTTTTTAATAATGTATCTGTTTAAATTCTTCAATTAAAAAATTGGTAAACAAAAAGAACAGGAAACTGAGGCTACAATTCACACAGGCTCACCAAAATTGGACAACAGAAGATTGACATGGCTCGATAAGGCTGCGTTCACATGTTGGCGTAGTCATAGTGGATCGCGGGCAGAATCACCGCAATTCTGCCCGCGATCCGGAAATCATTGCAAATCGCGGGACGCCTGTGCGTTTCCGTTGATTTGCAATGGCACCCCAAACGCTGTGCGATGTTGCCGCGATTTCCGCCTGCCGAATCGCGGTAACATCGCACAAACAAAATCGCGAGTTGCATGACGCCCCAAAGAAGCTCTTGTACCTTTTTTGGGCGTCAGGGGACGCGCAATTTTGTTTGCGCGATGTTACCGCGATTCGGCAGGTGGAAATCGCGGCAACATCGCACAGCGTTTGGGGTGCCATTGTAAATCAACAGCAACTCAAAGGCGTCCCGCGATTTGCAATGATTTCCGGATCGCGGGCAGAATTGCGGTGATTCTGCCCATGATCCGCTACGCCAACATGTGAACGTAGCCTAAATCATCACTGCTATCAAAGCAACCTGGGCTTCCATAACACCTCAGCAGTGCCACAGGCTGATCGCCTCCATGCCACGCCGCATTGATGCAGTAATTCATGCAAAAGGAGCCCCGACCAAGTATTGAGTGAATACTCTACTGAGCATGGACATACTTTTCAGTAAGTTAACATTTCTGTATTAAAAATCCTTTTTTTTTTATTGGTCTTATGTAATATTCTAATTTTCTGAGATGCTGAATTGTGGGGTGTCACTAGCTGTAAGCCATAATTATCAAAATTAAAAGAAAGAAATGCTTGAAATATATCACTCTGTGTGTAACGCATCTATATAAAATATGAGTTTTACTTTTTGAATTGAATTACTGAAATAAATGAACTTTTTTATGATATTGAAATTTTATGAGATGCACCTGTATGTCATGCAGTTTTGAGTTATATCCCCCCCCCCCCCTCACTATTCATCATTGATGAACAAAAAATATCTAATAAAAATATGGGTTTCAAGCAAAAAAAAATGCATTTAATGGTACTTTGGATACCAAAGTCCTTTCAGACACTCTTGCAGATATAATTTTTCACAGGACAATGACATCACCTACCTGCGCACACCTGAAGTTCCGCCTTGCAGGAGAGCTCGCCGGCCAGGTTGCGTGCTGTGCAGGTATATACTCCTGAGTCCTCGGGGGAGGCATTGAGGATGACCAGGGAGCACTCCGCATCGTCATACACAAAGTTGAGATGTCCGCTCTCCAGCAAGAGCTGACCGTCCTGGAGAAAGTGAAGAAAGAGTATCTGAGAGAATGAATAGACTAAAAAATGACCATACACAAGGAAACCAAAACTGATTGGTGTCTACTGGAGTCTGGAGGGTGTCTGCGGTTAGTGAGTTGCTGGAAAATATTGACTTTATTTAGGTAAGTTAGCACAGTGCCTTGTAGACAGGGACTGGATGACTGTTTCATATGCAGTGAATAGCAGATACAGTGTGAACTGTACCAGGGCTTTGGCCAATTTGGCTCCGGATTTAGTTTTCATATGTATACCAGCCTAATATTTAAGTGTTACTAAACCCAGGAGTCTGCAGTCACTATATCTGGTCTCCCCAGGAGCCTGCAGTCACTATATCTGGTCTCCCCAGGAGCCTGCAGTCACTATATCTGGTCTCCCCAGGAGCCTGCATTCACTATATCTGGTCTCCCCAGGAGCCTGCAGTCACTATTTCTGGTCTCCCCAGGAGCCTGCAGTCACTATATCTGGTCTCTCCAGGAGCCTGCAGTCACTATATCTGGTCTCCCCAGGAGCCTGCAGTCACTATATCTGGTCTCCCCAGGAGCCTGCAGTCACTATATCTAATCTCCCCAGGAGCCTGCAGTCACTATATCTGGTCTCCCCAGGAGCCTGCAGTCACTATATCTGGTCTCCCCAGGAGCCTGCAGTCACTATATCTGGTCTCCCCAGGAGCCTGCAGTCACTATATCTGGTCTCCCCAGGAGCCTGCATTCACTATATCTGGTCTCCCCAGGAGCCTGCAGTCACTATTTCTGGTCTCCCCAGGAGCCTGCAGTCACTATATCTGGTCTCTCCAGGAGCCTGCAGTCACTATATCTGGTCTCCCCAGGAGCCTGCAGTCACTATATCTGGTCTCCCCAGGAGCCTGCAGTCACTATATCTAATCTCCCCAGGAGCCTGCAGTCACTATATCTGGTCTCCCCAGGAGCCTGCAGTCACTATATCTGGTCTCCCCAAGAGCCTGCATTCACTATATCTGCTCTCCCACAGTACACAGAACATGGAAATGCAATTATTATAGTAAATATAAACTGCTAAATACCTTTTCTCATCAGCAGTATATAGCAGTCTTGTGACTTCTATCAGTGTACGGCCAAGCACTGGTTAAAGTTTGTAGGAGTTTTTGTTCTCCGTTGACTGTCCTATGAGGCTGCAAGACCCCCAACCCTCCCTCTGGGCCCTGTGACGATCACACGCACCCTCCCAAGAAAAAGAAAAAAACTCTCCAGTAATACACACCAAACTGAGCATGAGCAGAGTGTCACCAAGGCTCTTTTCTACCAGCAGATGGATTGGGGACAGTGGAAGAAGGGGAGGATCAGAGAAGACAGAATAAAACACCTGTAGCTGGGGCCGAACTACTGTAATATGAAGTAGCAGACTTTATCTCTACTACTTCAGCCTACTCCTGTTTCCCTCTAGTGCTGGGTGCAGAACATCTGCATCACACTCCTGCTCCTGAGCCCTAAAGGAGAGCATTGTGGGATTTGTAGTCTCCAGCACAGCCATTACTGAATTGCTGAATCCTTTGCAAACTACATCTACCAGCAAGCCAACCTCTCTAGAGGAGAAATATGGGAGAGGTGATAAAAGGAGTCTCCCAACAGGCCCCTGCTCTCTTCTTCCGGGACCCATTGAGTAAGCACCGGCCCAGCTGTGGGAGTTGCAGGAGACCCCGCGGTTCCTGCCCAAGAGGACCTGCCATGCATCGCTGCACCGAAGACCCTCTGTGACCCTTGCTGATGAAAGGGAGGCCGCAAAGCAAGTAACAGCTCATATTGCTGAATACACGTGGCATCCAGCTCCCTGCTGTGTGTTGTACAGACCGAGCATTGTTTCTGGTGTGAGTGCCAGCCGTCTCCAGGATCTGGTGAGCGGGCTTATGCCCAAATCCTCCCCTACCTGTCTGTAACATCCAACCTATAGACACTGCATGCAGACAACATAACCTGGATTGTCAATAATAATAACAATGAAAATGTTGCAGGGTTGTCATGAATTTGGCACACGGAATCCGACTACACTCACACACCTCCAGAAATGTATTGCAAATACCTTATTGAATTGCCCTCAAAGTGTCTTGCAAATCCTGCATCATGAATGTGTACATGAAACTTCCCCTAAGGGTTTGGGACTTTTAAGGCACTAAGGATATCCAAGAACAATTTATAAAAAAATTGTAAATTTTATTATTACATAGTAAAAATATAAGAAAATGACAAAAAAAAAAAAATACTCAATAAATAGCAAACAGTTGATCATATTGTATCAATACACAGAAGGTGGCAGTATATTGTAGCATTACAGTACCCAACGCGTTTCAAAGCTTTTTGTGCTTCTTCATCAGGAGTATATATTATTGCTACATACAGTTTATCATCTGTGTCAATGATCAGTTTGTGTTTGCTCATTAATAAATAAAATATACCCGTCTCAAGTCCCGCTGTCAGGTCTGGGTCACATCAAAAGGTTTAGACTATTGATTGTCGATAGTCCCCTAAGAATGTCAACTAGGAAGAACTTGCATCCTGTGGCCCAAGCCCATGCAACAATTTAACCCTGAATGTGTACATTTACTTGTACAGCATGGAATAGTTAATAATATATAAAATACATTTTACAAAAAAAAAGGTTTAGAACGGACTAAAATAAAATAAAACAAAATTGATCTAAAACCAAAAAGGTTCCTCTTTGGGATCTGGGCCTGATTTGAACATACCTTGTACCACATGATGTCTGGTACTGGTTTGCCTTCCACCACCACAACAAAGCGGGCGGTCTCCCCTGTTCTTATCTCTATGTCTTCCATGATGGAGTCAAAACGGGGCGTTTCTGTAAAAAAGGAGAAATAATATAATATAACTGGAGCTCCGGAAGGTTTTACCCCCCTTGATAACCAGGCCATTTTTGTGCTATTTGGCTCTGCGTACTTTAACTGAAAATTGCGTGGTCATGCAATGCTGTACCCAAACAGATTTTGTATAATTTTTTTCACAGAAATAGAGCTTTTTTTTGGTAGTATTTGATCACCACTAGGTTTTTAATTTTTTGCAATATAAACAAAAAAGGACCGAAATTTTTAGAAAAAAAAGGCAATATTTTTTGCTTTCTGCTATAAAACATATCCAATAAAAAATGTAAAAAATTGAAATTCTTCATAATTTTGGCCAAAATGTATTCTGCTACGTCTTTCAGAAAAAAATCCCACTATGCATATATTGATTGGTTTGTGTGAAAGTTATAGCGTCTACAAACAATGGTATTTATACTGGAATTTTTTTTTTTTTAATCTCTTGCCGACCGCCGTACGACTATGTATGGCGGCGGTCAGCCCCTCACAGGCAAAGTGACGTATGGGTACGTCACTAGCCTGTGAGCCAATAGGGGGCGAGCGCGCGCCGCGGGGGGCGCGCTCCCGCCCCCGCTCGCTCCCTAAGCAGTCCGCGCGTGTGACAGGCGGACCCGATGTCCGCCGGTCACTCGCGATCGTCGGTAACAGCAGGAGAAAGGCAGGCGGCTAATGTAAACAAAGCCGCCTGTCATTCTCCCCTGTGTAAGAACAGAGATCATACGGTCCTGCTATGCAGGATCGTATTTCTCTGTTGTTACACAAACAGCCACATTCCTTCACAGTTAGAAACACGCCCCTAGGGACACACTTAACCCCTCCTTCTCCAATAGTTAACCTCTTCCCTGCCAGTGTCATTATTACAGTAACAGTGCATATTTTTAGCACCAATTACTGTAGTAATGTCACTGGTAACCCCAAAAGTGTCAAAAATGTCAGTCAAGGGTCCGATCTGTCCGTGGCAATGTCGCAGTCCCGCAGAAAAAAATTGCAGATCGCCGCCATTACTCGTTAAAAAAAAAAATAAATAAAAATGACAAAAATCTTTCCCTTAGTTAGTAAACGCAATAACTTTTGGGCAAACCAATCAAAATACGCTTATTGCGATTTTTTTTACCAAACATATGTAGCAAAAAACAAATTGGCCTAAAATGTTAAAAAAAATTTTTTTTTACATTTTTATTTGGGGAATTTCATATAAAAAAATGAAAAATATTGTTATTTTTGCAAAATTGTCGCTATTTTTTTGTTTATAGCGCATGATCAAAAAATCACACAGGTGATCAAATAACACCAAAAGAAAGCCCTGTTTGTGGGAAAAAAAGGACGTCAATTTAATTTGGGTACAGCGTCGCACGACCGCGCAATTGTCCATTAAATTCACGCAATGCCGAATCGCAAAATAGGGCCTGGTCAGCAAAGGGGTAAAATCTTCCGGGGCTTAAGTGGTTAATACCACTAATGACGGTCATCAGCAATGGGAAATCTGACACCATCTGACACTGGAGAGAAATGAACTGCCACTGACATCACTATTGACACTAATACAGTGATTAGTGATAATATTATACACTGTCATTGTACTAATGACAGTGGCTGGGAAGGGGTTAACATCTAGGGTAATCAAGGGGTTAAATGTGTGCCTAACAAGTGGTAATTTGTGTAATGTGTGCTGCTTTTTACTAAAGATCTTTGTTTCTTATCCCTGCTTTGCAGGGATAAAAACAGAGATCATACCCTCTGTACAGAGCCCCGTGTTGATTGCCAACATTTGCGCACCCTAAACACGAAAGCAGGCAGCGGCATACCAGTATGTCGCTTTGCCTGCACGGGCTGCCCATTCGCAGTACGTTGCAGGATGATAGTATATATAAAAAGACTTTGACACAAAACATAATGACCTCCATTTAATAGCCATAATACAGTATTTCCCAAATCACTCTATTTTTTAAGAATTAATAACATTCGACCTGGAGAGAAAGTCCTTCAATGTTGCCCCCATTCGCAGAGAATAAATGTGCATGTAGTGTCACGGGGAGAATCGCTCTGTAAATTTTTGATAATGTCATCAGTTTGCTACGGCACTTCCCCATTTGTTTGAATGTGTAGCATTCAACCGGCATCCCGCCCGCCAATTGCTACATGTTGGGTAAACTTTTAGGCACTTTTCCACTGCAAGTACCGGCTCGGCTCCACTCGGCCCTGCTTGGCCTGCTTGGCTCGGTTTGGTTTCCGCATGGTACGCTGTTGGAACGGTTCGGTACGGTTCGGTACGGTTTGGTACGGTTTGCTTTTCCACTAAAGTAGTAAGTGGGTGGGATAACAACAATTCTCTGACCAATCAGTGGCTAGTAGTGACAAACAGTCAATGCTGCATGCAAAGGATTGTGGGATATGGTACCGGTACGGCCCTCTTGGAACCACAACCGAGGTGGTACTGTTTAAGTGGAAAAGCGCCGCCGTACCGTACCGTACCGAACCGTTCCAACATTGTACTATGCGGTACCATGCAGTGGAAAAGCGCAAAAGTGAGCCGAACCGTTCGGTTCCATGCAGTGGAAAAGCGCCATTTGCCGTGGGTGCGAAACAAAGCATCATGACCACTACATGTAAACACTCCCATCTGCTGACTATTGCAGCTTAATAGGGGGCGGTTGGCAGGCGGCAAAAACACAGCTCAACCGTACATTTATGCTGCCCCTCAATTGCACATTTAAATGAAGCTTTATGTAACTTCTAACAGCTCATATGTCCTGTCTCTGCAAATGGTACCTGCCATCTCTATGTTGATGGTGCACCTGTCGGCTCCATACCGGTTCCTGGCTTCGAATGTCAGCGGGCCGAGGTCGGATTTCTTGGGACTGAAGATTGTGAGCGAGTGCTGCCCATCGTCCGGCATACTCATCTCACACACACCATCCACGCTGCGAAGAATCGTGCCTGCTCTAGGGAGAAGGACTTGTGTTTATAATATGGCACAAAATCTGGTTTACAGTAAAAAAAAATAAAAAACGCTAAATTGCTGTTTTGTAAAGTACCAAACAAAAAATGAATTATAATGGTCCCCCTGCGCTCAAAAGAGAAAGCGGACCACCTATCTGGGATATCCACACTTGAATTCCCAATTTAAGGTGGATTTCTGCTACTTGGAGTAAGACGAATAATATTGCAACACCAACTAATCTTAAAGTGGAGTTCCACCCTAAATTTATACTTACCTCCATCTTCTCGCTCTGGGTCACCTGAAAAACAAATGGATAATCGCAATTTTTTTTTTTTTACTTACCTCGTTTACTTACCTTACTTCCTTCTTCCTCCTCTCGGCGGCCGCGGCGATTCGTCACTTCCTGGCTTGCAATGATTCCTGGGAGCTGAACGTCATCGCTCCCAGGAATCAATGCGCCTGCACCGGCCCCGACGTCAGTTCCCGGTTCAGGCGCCGTCATACCTTGCAAAACAGCTTCTGGGCATGCCCAGAAGCTGTGCTGGGATGATGCTGCGGCCCCGGAAGTGACGGCGTGGCCGGTGCAGTGCATCGTGGGGCCAAAGAAGACGGAAGAGGACACAGAAGAGGATCGCGCTGGCTTCAAGCTGCCCACACCTGAGATGGCAGCGCTGGAGAATACATTTTCAAGGTAAGTATTTCTTCTTGCAGGTAAGTGCAACCCGGGACAGATCAGAGGCTAGCCATTGTGGAATGCACTAGCCCTGACTGTCCCGGGGGTATTTTTATTAAAAAAAAGGTTCACTGGGTGGAACTCCGCTTTAATAGAGAAACTGGCATCAGTAGCGCAATCACATTATGGTCATATAAACATATAGTATAACTTTTAAATACAATGGCCCATAAGCAATTAATTGCACACAGGAGAGTGTAATGTACAGGAAAGTCTATCACAAAAGTGCCATCACAAAGCAGAGTCCATATTTGGATCAACTCCAAATTCAAGGTGACGGAGAAAAAGCCCAAAAGTCCCACTTGTGCAGTTCTATAAAAAGGGAACACCTTCTAAGCCTCCACCAGAGTGCTGGTCACCCCAAGGGAATTGGACACTCACCAGAGATATCTGCACCCCCCCCCCCACTCTCATGGACAGGGCTTGCTCGCTTATTACAATGGCTCTTTATTCCGGGTCAGACAAATCCTCTGCATTCAAATTACGTCCTTCCCAACAAGATACACGTCCTCCTTGACCTCTCCACGCTGAAGGAGGGATGTTCGTTCGTCACCACAATGTACTTCCGGTTGCCGTATGGTCACACCCTGACATGTTTCGTCATTTCCGACTTTCTCAAAGGGGAAGGTTTCTCTATTAAGATTAGTTGGTGTTGCAATATTAAATTGTTGTTTTGTTTGCATTTAGTGAGCCTGTCCTGAAACACAAAGTATAGCACTGCAGAATACAAAACTGCTTCATAGGAACAGAGAAATGTTGGCAGTAAAAGTTCTACCCACAACCCTCTCTCCTGAGGACCTAGGGTTGTGCCCCCCAAAAGCATTGAGTGTGATTCTCCACTTCCATACTTGCCAACTGTCCCTTTTTTCCTGGGACAGTCCCTGCAAATAGGAGCCTGTCCCAGGTAATTTATATTGTCCCTGGAAGCACCTGTTATTCGGACTGCCCATAAATGTTACGCAGGAGTAGTGCAGCTGAATGGGAGAATTATTCCAACTCTGCTACTATGGCCTTAAGTTTGAAATTCCCTTTTTAATTTCCTGTAATTCTCTATATTGAGTAGACTCTATAATCTGATAAGTAGGCAAGATTAATTATGCAGAGTGGGCGGAGCTTCAGGCAAGTGGGTGTGGTAAGTAATTGATAGCTGTGCTGCTAATTGTCCCTGGAATTTTTTTTTTAAATGTTGGGAACTATGCCACTTCCTGCATGGAGACAGAAATATTTTCTACATGCTAACTAAAAGGTTGGGCTTACCATAAATTTTAGCTACCAGCAAACTTACCAAATGTAAGTGATTTTCATCTTTGTCAAATCAGCACACTTTAAAAAAAAAATCTGTAAATTAACCCCTTCGCGTCTAAGGGTGAAACAAATCGAAAGGCCTAAGCACAAATTTGCAATTATGACATATGTTATTAAAACGGTACATATTATCACAACTACTTTTTGCATCCAGGTGGATTATACCTTGTTTTTCTCAGGACAAATTGGGCTTTCATTTGGTAGTAAATAGTTATAGATATCTCTTCATTTTTTTTTTTTATTATTATTATTATCAGGGGGAAAACTGGCCCAAAATAGTAAAAAAAAATGTAGCTCTATATTTCTTGTTACTACCATAACCTACCACCAAAGAACAGCACAAAAAAATGTCTCCTGCACCTGAGTATTGCGGCGATACCACATACAATATGTATCTGCTATTTGTTGTTTTGTACTCGTAGTATAGCCCAGAAACAATAGTGCACATTTTGCTTTTTTGTTCTACCTAAAACACACTGACACTAAGACCCCGTTCACACTGGGACGACTTGTCAGGCGACCTGGTCGCCTGACAAGTCGCTCCAGGTCGCCTGCCATAGAGTAGCACAGGACCCGTTCTAATAGGAGCGACACAAGTCGCTCCGACTTAGAAAAAGGGTCCTGTACTACTTTGGGGCGACCTGGAGCGACCTGCATTGACTTCAATGATATGAAGTCCGTGAATGCCACAGGTCGCCCCGGGAAGTCGGGTCGCCTGTATGTGAACCGGCTATTACTGACACTGATGCTAATTTAGTAGTTTTTAGGTTACAAATCAATATTATGATATCTGATTGTATTGTGCTATGATGAAATGTGTACATATATGAATTAATGAACGTGTTACAAATAAACATTACTATCTATAACTGTATCATGACATGATGAAACATATATGAATTAATAAATGTGATATTATATATATATACTGTATATATATATATATTAGTGATCGAACCAATACTGTTTTTTTTACCACCGATACCGATATTTTGGTCATCGGATATCGGTATCGAGCGATAGTGGCCGATAGTTTCGTACATTCAATTTTTTTTTTTTTATAATGTCTACAGGTACTGTGGTGGAGGGATCTGGGTGTCTAAAAGACCCCAAACCCCTCCTCTGCACTTAAAAGCATTCAAAACACCAATTTTGGCTGTTTTGAATGCTGTAAGTTTTTGAATTTGGCTCCGCCAGTACCCGGAAGTGATGTCATGTCATGACATCACTTCCGGGTACTCGGCGGTGCTGAATTCAAAGAAATGGAGACCCAGTCAGACGGCGGCCGTGCAGATGGAGACCCGGTCAGACAGCGGCGGTGAAGGTAGGATGCACGGATCTCCCGGTGGGACAGGAAGACTCGGGCAAGCTGCGGAAGGCGGCGGGAGGGAGGGGGGGGACGTCCCCTCCCGCCCCTTGGAATGACAGCCGATCGGCTTCTTAGCTGCATCAGTTGGCATTACAAGACAGCCGACTGTCGGCGATGGATACCGGTAACGGGGAGATGCCTCTAGCTGCAAGCATCACCCCGCTACATGATGCACTTTCCCGAAATATTGGCAATATCGGTAAATCAAAAGGGCGATTCCGAAAGTGCATATTGGCCCTCGATATATCAATTTGCCGATAATTGGTCGATCCCTAATATATATATACAGTATATATATATATATATATATATAATATATATCAACCAATTACCAGATTGTAGCCGCCTGTTTCATTTAAAAGTCTCAACACCCTCTTTCTTTTATTTCGTACATAGGGGTGGAGGCATATGACCCTACCATGCCATTGCCTCATTCAAAGTCCCAAAAAATAAACCCCTCTCTCTATAGTTCTACTTTAACCCCACTAAAAGGCACTACCATCTTCCCTCTGGTCTTATCTTTTCTATATGGTGAACATTGCAGAGTTTTTCCTCCCGCCCCAACTCCTACAGAGGATTACCATGCTACAAATATCACATATTTACACTGGTTGTTACCTCTTCCAGGTGACATTGGCCTCCACATGGTTCAGGGTCACTGTCACACACAAGAGCTGATTCTCTACCATGTACAGGAGTTCAGGGCGGTCTATGATCGAAGGTGCCTCCTCTAGATAGGGACCTGTAAAACCAAAGTCACAACAACATTTTAGATGGAGCTTTCTACTGCGAGTTACAGTGGTGTTTACAGTTTTTTGTTAATTATATTTGAAGGGTTATTTTCTAACCATAGTAAAATAGTTTTCTTATTGAGTTTATTAGGTAACACACCACCATGGTGTGAGTGCCCCCTGTCGGCACTGAGACACAACACCTCCCCAAGGATTTACACCCTACTTAACAGGAAGAAGATAATGTTCGGTTACCCATAGTAGGGATAGACCGATTATCGGCAAGGCCGTTATATTGAGGGCCGATATTGACTTTTGCCAAAATATCTCTATCGGCCCCGGACAAGCACTCATTGCCCCCCCCCCCCCCACATAGTAACACTGCATCCAGGACTGGTGCCCCTTTTGCCACAACTCTCATCTAGCCCTGCGGGTGGCTATGCTTTCATTCCAGGAAGTCAGTGCAAAGTAGTGTAGCCACCCCATAGGAGGACGTTTACTGACCAAGATCTTTTAAAGCAGGGATCTCCAAACTTTTGAAACAAAGGGCCAGTTTACTGCCCTTCAAACCTTAGGGGGGCCGGGCTGTGGCCAGCGGGAGTAAAAAATGCTCTGGCATCGGTGGGAGTAAACAATACCATAAATAAATTACACCGGTGTCTGTATGAGCAATAGTGCCCCATCAATGGTGTCAGTAAGAGCAATAGTGCCACATCATAGGTGTCAATAAGAGCAATAGTGCCACATCATTGGTGTCAGTAAGAGCAATCATGCCCCATCATTGGTGTCAGTAAGAGCAATAGTGCCACATCATTGGTGTCAGAAAGAGCAATAGTGCTACATCATTGGTGTCAGTAAGAGCAATAGTGCCACATCATTGGTGTCAGTAAGAGCAATAGTGCCCCATCATTGGTGTCAGTAAGAGCAATAGTGCCCCATCAATGGTGTCAGTAAGAGCAATAGTGCCACATCATAGGTGTCAATAAGAGCAATAGTGCCACATCATTGGGGTCAGTAAGAGCAATCATGCCCCATCATTGGTGTCAGTAAGAGCAATAGTGCCACATCATTGGTGTCAGAAAGAGCAATAGTGCTACATCATTGGTGTCAGTAAGAGCAATAGTGCCACATTATTGGTGTCAGTAAGAGCAATAGTGCCCCATCATTGGTGTCAGTAAGAGCAATAGTGCCCCATCATTGGTGTCAGTAAGAGCAATAGTGCCCCATCAATGGTGTCAGAAAGAGCAATAGTGCCCCATCATTGCTGTCAGTAAAAGCAATAGTGCCCCATCATTGGTGTCAGTGGGAGAATTATTACCCCATCTCTGGTGTCAGTGTGAGCAATAGTACTCCATCATAGGCATCAGTGTGGGAAACAGTGCCCCAGATAAAGGCAAGCAAAGGGCCACATGCGGCCCACAGGCCACATTTTGGAGAACCCCTGTTGTATAGCATTGAGTGACCTGGGAATAAAATGACTGAGCATATGTCTAAGCATACTTGCAAAATCAACATAATATTAAGTATGTTTTAAGGGTTTAATATAACCTTTTCTTTTAAATGCAGTTTTGGTCTTTTTTTTTTTTTCACAAAGGTTGCTTTAAAGAGCAAGTAAAGCTTCCTCTGTAACTTGTACCTATAGGTACTATAATAATCTCCTAAACATGCACCGTTTAGGGGATATTTACTTTGTATGTAGCCAGTGACATTACTGGCGCATGCGCTCTGAAGGAACGGCCACCCGTGCTGTTCCTTCAGAGCCCTGTGCCGTAACTGGTGGCTTCCGTGCGCATGCGCAGGAGTGACATCATCTCGACTCCAGCTAATCAGATGGGCGGAGGATGTGAACCCAGAAGGAAGACGGGTGAACATGTTGGCCATGTTAGCGGTGATCGGGCGGCGCTGCGAGGGCTTCATTCTAAGGTAAGTATTCCATAATGAGCTAGTATGTGATGCATACTAGCTCATTATGCCTTTGTCTTTCAGGTTTTTATTTCTGAAATTTATTTTTTGGAAGTTTACAACCATTTTAACTAGTTCCTGACCGCCCGCCGCAGTTTTACTGCAGTAGGCTGGCTCTCCTGCGCGAACCGACGTAGCTTTACGTTAGTTGCGCACAGGGTGCTGGGGGGCAAGCGTGCTCCTACCCCCACTAGGCAGTGGGGATGGCGATGCATGAGACCAGCGGCACCGATTGCCGCCGGCCATCCGCAATTGTTCCCAGCTGAGAGAGGACAGTCAGCTGTTGTAAACACAGCAGACCGTCGTTCTCTCTGAAATGATCACAGAGCGCCTGTGATCCTTCTATATAGGAACACAGGTCTCTATGATCACTGAAGTAATGTCACTGTTCCCCCCAAAAGAGTCAAAAATGTCAGTTAGGGGTCCAATCTGTCCGCTGCAATGTCGCAGTCCCGCTAAAAATCGCAGATCGCCGCCATTACTAGTAAAAAATAAATAAATAAATGAAAATGACATAAATATTTCCCCTAGTTTGTAGACGTGATAACTTTTGCACAAACCGATCAAAATAAACTTATTGCGATTTTTATTTTTTTTACCAAAAATATGTAGCAGAATACAAATTGGCCTAAAAGGATGAAAACATTTTTTTTTTTTTTTGGGGGGGGGGGGGGGGTAATGTTATATATAGCAGAATGGGAAAAATATTGTTTTTTTTTTTTTTTTTCAGAATTGTCGCTCTTTTTTTTGTTTATAGCGCAAAAAATAAAAACTGCACAGGTGATCAAATACCACCAAAAGAAATCTCTATTTGTGGGAAAAAAAAGGACAATTTTCTTTCGGTACAGTGTCGCACGACCGCGCAATTGTCCGTTAACCACTTAACCCCCGGAAGATTTTACCCCCTTCCTGACCAGGGGGTATTTTGCGATTCGGCACTGCGTGACTTTAACGGACAATTGCGCGGTCGTGCAACGCTGTACCCAAATGAATTTGACGTCCTTTTTTTCCCACAAACAGAACTTTCTTTTGGTGGTATTTGATCACCTGTGCGATTTTTTGATCATGCGCTATAAACAAAAAAAAGAGTGACAATTTTGCAAAAATAACAATATTTTTCCCATTTTTTTATATGAAATTCCCCCCCAAAAAAATGTAAAAATCAAAATGTTTTAACATTTTCGGCCAATTTGTTTTCTGCTACATATGTTTGGTAAAAAAAATCACAATAAGCGTATTTTGATTGGTTTGCGCAAAAGTTATTGCATTTACTAACTAAGGGAAAGATTTTTGTCATTTTTGTTGTTTTTTTTTTAACGAGTAATGGCGGCGATCTGCGATTTTTTTTGCGGTACTGCGACATTGCGGCGGACAGATCGGACCCTTGACTGACATTTTTGACAATTTTGGGGGTACCAGTGACATTACTACAGTAATCACTGCTATAAATATGCACTGTTACTGTAAAAATGACACTGGGAGGGAAGGGGTTAACTTTATTGGAGAGGGAGGGGTTAAGTGTGTTCCTAGGGGCGTGTTTCTTACTGTCATTGGATGTGGCTTGATGTGTAACAGCAGAGATCAACAGTCCTACATAGCAGGACCGAGTGATCTGTGTTTTTACACAGGGGAGAATGACAGGCGGCTTTGTTTACATTAGCCGCCTGCCTTTCTCACTCTCTACCCGATGATCGGGTCCGCCGGTCACACGCGCCAGCTTCTTCGGGTACGAGCGGGAGCGGGAGCGCGCCTCCGGCGGCGCGCGCTCGCCCCCTTTTCGCTCCCAGGCTAGTGACGTACCGGTACGTCACTTTGCCTGGGAGGGGCTGACCGCCGCCGTATATAGTCGGGCGGCGGTCGGCAAGTGGTTAAAATTAACGCAGTGCCGAATCGCATAAAATGGCCTGGTCATTAAGGGGGCAAATCCTTCCGGTCCAGAACTGGTTAAAGGCGCACTAAGCCATGAACTGGCCACAAAGACGATTTATATATCCATGCCTACATTTTAATTTAATAAAACTCCAAATGCTAAAGAATATAATCGATGTATAACTAACTATAAAGTAATCATTTCAATTTCAACTCTTTTTGCGGTTTAAACTTAACCCTTCCCCCCCCTCCATTACTATGCCGCCTCTCACCCCGATCCAAAAGCTTAACGCTCTCGCTGGGAGGAGAAGGTTTGCTGTGCGCCGTAGCCGTGTACGTCACCACACGGAACAGATAATGGTGCCCTTTGGTTAATGCTGTGACAGAGTAGCTGGTCTCCTTCACATTGGTAGCAATGACCGTCCACTGCGGAGAGCCCACCACTTGCTGCTGGATAGAATAAGTCAACTGATCCAGGTCTGCAAGAAAGAAAGAAAACAGAGATGTACCAGAGTGTGTTTGACATGGCTGGTGAGGACCAGTATGGGGTCACAGCCAGTAGCATGGACATTATTTTTTATTTTTAGAAGCATGCGATTATGGGATACACTTGGGGTTCAAACCTATAACAGGATCCAGCCATTTGGGAGGATTCCATCGCAGTTTGACTCTTTTTCCCGTCACAGACGCGATAATGGGGGGACCATCTGGAGGAGTTGGGACCACATCTGGAAAACGGGAAGAATGAGACAGTATGGCGTTCAATAAAGTTCTGCAGACTTGTTCCGAGTCAGTGACACAAGAAGCATTGAAGCCATTGGATCAGCAAAACAGACAAGAAACTGGCAATTCCAAATTTTGCATGTTGCTTGTAATCAGTGTCTTTTCGTTTTGATTCGGTATTTACATCAATTTGTGGGGTTAAATTAATTTTCGGAATTCTTAGTTTTTTAAAGTTCGAATCGATTTTAATTTTCCAAATATAGTCGAATTAAACGCAATTCAACTGAATTTGGAAAATTTCAATTGATCTGTATTCGAATTCCATTCAAATTTCAATTTCAATTGAAATTTGAATTTTGGAAGATGGCTATATTCTTTTTATTCCACAGTTGTTTTTTTTTTATTCTATTCTTTTTTATTCTATTCTTTTATTTTCTATGATATTCTATTCTATTCAAATGAAAATGTATTCTATTTGAAATTTTAATTTTGGAAGATGGTTATATTGTTATATTCTTTCTATTCTATTCTGTTGTTTTTCCTATTCTATTCTGATCTATTCTTTTCTATTATTTTATTTTCTATTCTTTTTATTTGAATTCAAAATTATTCTATTCGAAATTCGAATTCTGGAAGATGGTTATATTCTCTCTACTTTATTCTAGTCTATTCTATTTTTTTTTCTATTCTATTCTTTTAACTTCCTTTTCAATTCTAATCTATTATTTTTTGTTCAATTCGAATTTGCATTTATTATATTAAAAATTTGGGAAATAGTTATATTCTTTTAATTCTATTCTTTTTATAAATTCTATTCTATTTTTTTATTTTCTATTCTATTCTTTTCTATTACATTCTGTTCTTTTCTATTCTATTTGAATTTATTCTAATCGAAATTTGAATTTTGGAAGAAGGTTATATTTTTTTCTATTGTTTTTTTCTATTCTATTCTTTTCTGTTCTATTCTTTTTTTTTATTATTCTTTTTATTCTATTTGAAAATAGAATATCAGAAGATGGTTATATTCTTTCTATTTTATTCTATCTTGTTCTGTTTTACTCCATTCTTTTCTGTTCCATTCTGTTATTTTCTGTTCTATCCCTTTATTTTCTATTCTATTTTTTTTTCTATTCTTTCATGTAGTATTCTGGCCTGTTTTATTCTATTATATTCTGTTCTTTTCTACTCTATTTGAATTTATTCTAATCAAAATTGGAATTTTGGAAGAAATGTATATTTTTTTCTATTTTATTTGATTCTATTGTTTTTTTCTATTCTATTCTTTTCTGTTCTATTCTTTTTTTTTTTATTATTCTTTTTATTCTATTTGAAAATCGAATATCAGAAGATGGTTATATTCTTTCTATTTTATTCTATTCTATTTCTTTATTCTATTATATTCCTTTATTTCCTTTTCTATTTTATTCTGTTCTTTTATTTTCTATTCTATTTTGTTCTGTTTTACTCCATTCTTTTCTGTTCCATTCTGTTATTTTCTGTTCTATCCCTTTATTTTCTATTCTATTTTTTTCTATTCTTTTATGTAGTATTCTGGCCTGTTTTATTCTATTATATTCTGTTCTTTTCTATTGTATTTGATTCTATTGTTTTTTTCTATTCTATTCTTTTCTGTTCTATTCTTTTTATTTTTTTTTATTCTTTTTATTCTATTTGAAAATTGAATATCAGAAGATGGTTATATTCTTTTTATTTTATTCTTTTATATTTCTTTATTCTATTATATTCCTTTATTTCCAATTCTATTTTATTCTGTTCTTTTATTTTCTATTCTATTTTGTTCTGTTTTACTCCATCCTTGTCTGTTCTGTTTTACTCCATTCTTTTCTGTTCTATTCTATTATTTTCTGTTCTATCCCTTTATTTTCTATTCTATTTTTTATATTATTTTATGTAGTATTCTGGCCTGTTTTACTCTTTTATATTATATTCTTTTATTTTTCATTCTATTTTTTTAATTCTATTATATTCTTTTTTAATTTATTCCTTTATGTTTTATTCTGTTTTTTTCTCTTTAGAAATTTGAATTTGAATTTGATTTGAAAACTATTCAAATTCGATTTGAAAACTATTCAAATTCGATTTGAAAACTATTCAAATTTCATCCGAAATGTTGATTTCATTGTTTTGGATTAATTTAAATTTGTCACTATTGTAATAGCAAAAAATGTGTCCAAATTTTGATTCGTAACGAAACAAATCGCACATAGTAAAAAATAAGAGCCGGTTCACACTGGGGCGACTTGTCAGGCGATTTAGTAAAAGGTTCCTGCACTATTTGGGGGGCGACTTCGGAGCGGCTTGCATTGACTTCTATTAAAGAAGTTATTTGCAAGCCATGGTGAAGTCGCGCTGCAGGGGGCGGCTTTAGAGTCGGGTGGCTTTGAAGTCACCCCAGTGTGAACAGGCTCTTAACCATTGCACCCAGGGCAACCCCAACCCCTCCCGCCCACCCCTTGTCCTGTCACTGCTTGTAATAATATTTTCAGCATGGAGTATCTTCATTATTTTTCTTACCTGTGACGTATAAGTGAGCATAACACGCCGCCTTGCCAACCTTGTTTGAGACGACACTCTTGTAAACACCGGCATGTGTGTGGCTAACAGATGGGAACACAAGACGATGGACGTCCTTATCTGAAGAGAAATATTAGGCTTTATAAAAATATAGCTAAAAGCAACAAGAAAATAAGGTGGGTACAGAGTATGCATGTTTTATGTTATAATGTTCCAAAAGTTCCACCACACAATCTTTTCTTATCAAGAAACACGTAGGTTATGGTGGCACTCCTAAACTGGCAACTGTAGAGCCGGGACCTTACTGGAGTGGTACAGGAACAGTGAACACCTTTCTTCCCTCTTCAAATTGAAATTGGCCAGATCACACAAAGATTTTCCAAAAATCTGAAGCCCAAGTGACATATTTTGCATTAGATTTGGGATGAGCCCTGGACATTTATGGTCATCCTTATCTTGGCAGAACAGCAGAAGCAGTCATTAGGCCAAAAACTACAATCTGGTAGCTAAGATATGTTATAATGGTGACGATGGTTACAAAACCAGACCCCTGTGATGCATGATGTCATCACTCGGTGCCATCTCTTTAGTATAAAAATATATAAAATAAAAAGGAAAATAAATAAGAAAAAAAAAAAAGTAAAGTGCCCCGTCCCTCCGAGCTCACACGCAGAAGCAAACGCATAGGCAAGTCACGCCCACATATGTAAACGGTGTTCAAACCACAGCGATCGCTAAAGCGAGAGCAATAATTCTAGCACTAGCCTCCTCTGTAACTCTAAACAGGTAACCTGTAAAAATGTTTAAAGCATCGCCTATGGAGATTTTTAAGTACTGTAGTTTCATGAGCGTGCATAATTTTGAAGCATTACATGTTAGGTATCCATTTACTCAGCAAAACATCATCTTTTACATTATACAAGAAAATTGGGCTAACTTTACTTTTTACTTATTTATTTTTTTTTTAATTGCGTTTGTAAGACCGCTGCGCAAATACGGACTGACATAAAGTATTGCAATGATCTCCATTTTATTCTCTAGGGTCTCTGCTAAAAAAAAAATATATAATGTTTGAGGGTTCTAAGTAATTTTCTAGCAAAAAATACTGATTTTAACTTGCAAACAACAAGTGTCAGAAATAGGTTTGGTCCTTAAAACAGAAGCATGGCTTTGGGTTTATTATTAAAGAATTATGCTTACATAGGTGGATGCAGCATCAGTCCCCCGGCACCTCTACACTGAGAACCGAGCAATCGAACACTGCCGATCACTCGGTTCTGACAGCTCCCCAAGCAGAGAGCTGCTGACTGTCAGTCACCGCTCTCTGCTCTGCCTCCTCCTCGCTCATTGGAGCGCTGAGCTGTGGAGGGGCAGGGAGCGGCCAGGTCAGGCTCTCAGTGGCTCGCTGAGAGGTTGAGCCGGGTATCAGTCCAGGCACCTGGCAGATCCTGATTTCCATTGTCGTAATGATGCTGTGCCTGGACTGACATCTGTGACGTCAGGAGAGAGTGGACTTCAGACCAACGGATCACAGGAGTGCAGAACAAACTCCACTCCTGTGATCCATAGGAGATGTACAGCCAAACAAGCTTTGGCTGTACATCTCCTTTAAGTGGGTAGGGACAGCTATCATAAAGGGCACTTCCTCTTACTTTGGGGTGATTTTCTACCACTTTCTATTGTGTCTCAAGGACAGTTTTGGCTTTAGAATTTAGAATTGCTGGATAACCATCTTACAATCTAACGTCTCTTTGGCATCTCCCAACAATCTCTAACAACCATAAAAATTAGAGGGATTGTCCAGGACAAGAAACATTATCTGGTCACAGTTTCTTGCAACACCAGGCAGTGCTGTATCTTGGCCTAGGCCGACAAGGCCCAGGCCTAGGGTGGCACTTTGCAGGGGGGCAGCAAAAAAGCTGCAGCCAGCATAAAAAAAAAAACAGCCTCCTTCTGGCTCCCACATGAAAAGGGTCTTTTAGTATAGTGCCAGTCTTATGGGGTGAATTGGGCTGGAGGCAAATCAGTCTGGCACCCCCATAAAGTGGTCACACTGCTACCTGTCGGTATGATAATACTTGCCTGTGAGGACATTCGGACAGACCGCAGGCTGCCGATCACACTTAATACAACTCGCCTAATGGCCACCAATGCTAATAAGTGTGGCACTGCAGCCTAATGCTCCACCTACCCTCCTCCGCCCCCCCCCCCCCCCCAGGTATGGCAGGCATCATGTCAATAATATAATTTCATTTCTTTAAACATCCTTGATAGGCTGCACATGTGGCCACCGATGGGGCTGTACTGATGGCCACTGATGAGGCAGGAGGGGTCATAAACAGGAAGGGGTGTGGCATTTCCAGGAAGGGGTGGGTCATATTTAAATTAGGGGGTCCACAAGTTTACTCAGGCCTAGGGCAGCACATAACCTAAATACACCACTGCCACCAGGACTGCTCAAAATACTTCCCCCCTCCCTTCTCTTTTGCCCGAAACAAAATGTTCATGCGACCAGAACACTCCTGTTATAAGGCAAAGCTGAGCCACATGACATTGTGCATGCACACCTGACATTAATTGTCATCTTTAGACTGCATGTCACAGTTCTACACAATTTTATATCATTTCAACAAGAGAAATTCTCACATTGGGTCATTCTGCGGTCATCTGTGCTCTGGATCTTCTTTCCATTGTGGTACCAGGTGATGGTTGGATATGGTAAGCCAGTTACTTGACATTCCAACTGGACCTCACGGGACTCCACCACATCGAGGTCCTGCAAAGGTCGCAGGAAATCCGGCATAAGCACTCCCTCCACCTCAATGTCCTGCACCTCTGGCTCTTCTGGGATGGAAGGCATCTTTTCAAGCTTGGATCTGAAGGGGAGTTATGATATTATTGCAAGAAAATATAAAGTATTGAGATGTAGGAACTTAAACTATCCTAGAATTCTATTTATTCTCACATTACATCAATTGTTCATCCTATGTTTCCTTTAAATGCCTAAGTGCCCTGCAACCATTTTCCCCAAAATGCTAAATGAGCTACAGTATACCGCGAGAGTTTACTGAGCTCATGTCAACTTGATGTAAATTAAATAAAGCTTGAAAAAGAACAGAAGCCAGGATATAGAACCTTTAAACTTTTCATATTCTAAACAAGCAGCACAGAAGCCCTCACTGAACCCTGTATCTGCAGGCACTGTGGAAAAAATCATCCTCAAGAAATACAGTAGAAAGCACTTTCACTTTAATTTCCAGAGCTCAGCTCATTGTACTCCTCCCTGCCAGCAAGAGGCTTGGAAACTTGGCAGCCTTCTAATCTCTGTTGTAAATACAAAGCAGGTGCACAGGAAGAGGGGACAGCAGAGTGCTGAGACCTGGCTTGAACGACTACACTACACTTTATTGCAAGGATGAATTATTCCACAGTATCTCAAGCTACAGAGGTCATTGAGGGCCTATTATAAAGACAATGGTCACCTTTAATGAACATGTTACAACCGTATTTAGGGTGTAATATGTGTCTGACCACCCCACCCCGCCTTCTACCCCAGAGCCCTCTCCCTGTGACAGCATGTGGAGGATCTGTGAATGAACTACAAGTCCCATCCACCACTGTGGCTGATAGCTTGTAGTTTTCAATGGACAACGAGTGCGGTAATCATTGCACTCGCATTCCATTGACACTTCCTCAAGCTTTCTAACCGAAAGCCTGTACAGAGGTATGAGCAGAAAGCTGCAGGAAGATTGTGCAGGAGCCTGACATTGCACTGGCCATCCACTGATCGTGGGTGCAATGCTTTGCAGGCTCCTGAGAGATTTTCCCTGCAATAATATGTGCATTTATAATTTTTTTGCTTAAAAGTGAAGATCCTGTTCCATTAAAGCAGGTTAAACAGCATAGTGTTTGTGCTGTCTAATAAGTCTTATTCTATGCTGTAAAAAACCTAGTTGATCCTGCCTGTTCCTGTGTCCCCCTAGGTGAACCTACCATGGTAATCATGGCTGCTGATTCATGATAGTGCTGTCAGTTTACATGCCTATGTCATCCTGCAGTCTCTCCCCTCTGCCCCCTCTCCCCCTCCCTTCCTGCCTGTCAGCTCCTAGTGTGTGAGCAATCTCCTCCCCAACTCTCCCTGCCGCTATTAGTAGCTGGCAGTAAAGTCAGGATTACTGCCAGCCCCTCTGTTCTAATAATGTTCTTCACAGTATAAATGTTTTTTTTAAAGGATGCCTTATTTCAGAGTGCCTATGTGTGGTCACGTGACCTCCCGCTGCTCTCCTCCCCTGATCTAAGGACTACAGCGGGAGAGGCCGAGCAGACAGCACAGCGGTCACGTGACCTCCCGGCTGACGTCAGAGGGGAATCTCAGCCCCTCCCGTTGTGGCGCTTAGATCATCTGGCACTTTCTTACCCTGATTGTCCATGTCCTGCACATTTCAGTTATTTTTTTTATAGAGGCTCAGCATCACATATGGGTGTTACCTGGGGGGTCTGTATACAAATGCAGCCTGCCTAGAAATGCCAACTTTTTCAGACTGGCATCCATCGGTAAGCATTTTGATATTTGCATAACTCCTTCTAAGAGCCAACCCACTGGCTCATGGCTAATCATGACAACCTCACAGCACTCTCTGCCTCAGTACTTCTCTGAACAGTCCTGAATTTTTTTTTTTTTTTCTATGTTGGTTGAACTGGATGGTGTTTTTTTAATTTAGATCAGGCTTGTCCAACCTGTGGCCCGGGGGCCGCATGCGGCCCGGAACCGCAGGCAATGTGGCCCACTGCCCCCTGACAATTTTTTTTTTTTTGCTGGGGAGGAAGGAAGTTGAGTCAGGGGCATGGCCACGGCGGCTTCCAACTAAGTGTAGGCAGAGGCTGCCTCGGAGGGGATCATTCACTAGTTGTGTTAAATTAGTGCTGGGGAGGGTGCAGCGCCATTTTATTACTTATATACCTTAACTATAGAATTTTTTTTTTTTTTATGCGGCCCGAGAAAATTTCTCTACACTCAATGTGGCCCAGAGAAGCCAAAAGGTTGGACACCCATGATTTAAATCAACTAAAAAAGCAGTGGGCTGGTCATTGGGAGGAGTTACGCAAATATCCCTAATGGGTGGGGTTAGTCTGGAGGAGTGGGCATTCCTAGGCAGGCTTCATCTGCATGCAGACTAGGTAACACCCACATGTAATGCTGTGCCTCCATGAAAGAGCTGAAATATAATGAAAGTGGGCAGTAAGAATGGGGAAGAAAAGACTAGATGATGCTGGATGCCCTCCAGCCAGGAAATGAGGGGCTCCAACTAACCTGCTCCAGCTTCTAATGCACAGTAAGAGAAGCTCACAGTGTGCACCAAAATCAGGGAAAGCAATTTCAGTCCAGGAGAGGAGACTGCACAGCTGTGCCAGACCAAAGGGAAGGCTGGAGTTCAGCTTTAATCAGAAAGATGTAGTAATCATTCACTTTTTTCATCTAATATGGATGATAGTTATAGAATTTGAGTGAAGTTTAATTTGTTTTTTGTTTGGGGTGTTAAAAAAAACATGGTACAGTTCTTACATGTGCGATGACGTGGAAAGTCTAGGTTCCTCTACATAGAGCTCTGCAGAGCATTCCTCCACTCCATGCTGGTTGCGGGCAGTGATGGTATATTGACCCTCATCTTCACTGGACACATGGGTGATAAGGAGAGCATGGTGCCCCCTCTCCTTCAGGATATGGACCGTCTCACTCTCTTCCACTGGATGACCTGTTAGTAGGGAATGACAACACTTAACACTTGTTTTTTAATGCGAGAATGCAATTGACTAAGAGTGGTCGCAACATTTGGCCAATAAAAGGGCAGCACAGTGGTGTAGTGGTTAGCACTTTCACCTAACAGCAAGAGGGTCGCTGGTTCAAATCCCAACCACGACACTACCTGCCTGGAGTTTGCATGTTCTCCCTGTGCCTGCGTGGGTTTCCTCCGGGTACTCCGGTTTCCTCCCACACTCCAAAGACATGCTGGTAGGTTAATTGGATCCTGTATAAACAAATTGGCCCTACTGTGTATGTATGAGAGTTAGGGACCTTAGATTGTAAGCTCCTTGAGGGCAGGGACTGATGTGAATGTGTAATGCATATGTAAAGCGCTGAGTAAATTGACAGCGCTAAAATAGAAGAAGATAATAATAACAATGTACAGCTTGGTGACAAGCTAGCAGCGATGGGTCCAGGGGTGGACCGGTAAGTAGTAGGGTTGCACCAATACCAGTATTGCTATTGGTGCCAATACCAAGTATGAACACTAGAACTCGTAGTTGTGAAAATGCTCCAATACGTGAAACCGATACTTTGCAGTGCGATTTGCGCCCCATACAAAATGAATGGGCTCAAAGAATTGGTTGCAATTTGAACAGAAATGCGGTGCGATTCCTGTCCGAATCGCATGCAGTTTCCCACACCGCTGCTGTGTGAGCCCATTATAGATGACAGGGAAGTGCCGTGAACCAATGGGCAAAAATTTTAATTATGTATTATATTAAAACAACTCACATGTTAAAATTACATATGTGTAATATATCAAATGCAAATCTGTACGGCTATAGTGTCCTCAGATGATGGAAAACCATGGCCACTTGGGGTGCTCACAGGGCTGGAGGAAATGTAGGGAGTTCCGGGATCCCTGTAAACAAGCTTGGAGCACACACATGGGTATAGGGCGGTAGTGTTGTCAGCTTGGGGGCAGACCGCCTTTACATGTCTATATATCTCCTCCAGCCCTGTGAACACCGCAAGTGGCCGTGGTTTTCCATCATCGGTGGACACTATGACCGTGCAGATTTGGATTTAATGTACTTTTCACATGTGAATTGTTATAACTATTTTTACCACTTGCCGACCAGGCTTTTCTGGCACTTCTTATTTAATAGTTAAAATTAGTATTTTTTTTGCTAGAAAATTCATTTATAACCCCCAAACAGTAAACATTTTTTTTAGCAGAGACCCTAGGGAATAAAATGATGATTGTTGCAAATTTTTTATGTCACACGGTATTTGTGCAGAGGTTTTGCAAATGCAATTTTTTAGGAAAAAAATACACTTTAATGAATTAAAAAAAAAAACACACAATTGTTACCCCATTTTTTTTTTTTTGTATAATGTGAAAGATGTTGTTACGCCGAGTAAATAGATACCTACCATGTCACGCTTTAAAATTATGCACGCTCGAGGAATGGCGACAAACTACAGTTCTAAAAAATCTCTATAGGCGACGGTTTAAATGCCTTCACAGGTTACCAGTTTAGTGCAGAGGAGGTCTCGCTGTAACGTTTTCAGCAATACCTCACATGTGTAGTTTAAATACCATTTACATATGCGTGCGTGTCTTACGTATGCGTTTGCTTCTGTGCGCAAGTGCAAAGGGATGGAAGTACTTTAATTTTTTTTTATATTATTATTTATTTTACTTTTTATTTTTACACTGTACCTGTAATTTTTTTTTCATTTTTGATCACTTTTATTCCTATTACAAGGAATGTAATCCCTTGTAATAAAAATAAGGATGACAGGTCCTTTTCATGAAGAGATCTGGCATCAAAAAGATCCCAAATCTCTCCTTTACCTTAAAAAAAAATTTTTTTTTTGATTTATCGCTTCAAAAAAAAAAATAATAATATATATATATGCATATATATGTGATTTTTTTTTTTTTCTTCCAGTCTGTACCAGAATCGACGTCATGACGTCGCTTCGGTCCTCCAAGGCCATAGAGTCCAGCAAAGAGTGTTAGCTCTTTGATTGCCTATGGGAGCAGCCAGCCACACTGACCAAGAAACACCTGTGAGCGGTGGAAGGGGAATGTGTTCCAGAAAGACGGCCGCCTGCAGAAAAAAACGGTACTGGGGTTATGGCTGATATATATATATATATATATATATATATATATATATACTCCTCACCGGCCACTTTATTAGGTACACCTTGCTAGTACCGGGTAGGACCCCCTTTTGCTTCATTCTTCGTGGCATAGATTCAACAAGGTGTTGGAAACATTCCTCAGAGATTTTGCTCCATAGTGACATGATAACATCACACAGTTGCTGCAGATTTGTTTACACAAGCAGGCAGATCTCCTCACTCGATCCCAGACGATCGGGGAAGAGCGGCGGTGATCACCGCCTCTCCTCCCCTGGCCCGACTCCCGCTGTGTCTGAATACAGCGGGAGCGCCGCCTACAAGGGGAGGAGTCCAGCGACGTGGCCCCTACGTCGCTGGACGATAACGAGCCACTTTGCCGCAGTACGGTCCATGTGAGCGGTCGGCAAGTGGTTAACCTTTAGACAGAAATTCACTGCCAGGCCCTCTATTTTATCAAGGCATAACATACTGTGTAAGTGTTTTTTTTTAAAGAAGCATGTAAATACTTTTTTTTCATATATATTCAGGCCGGCCACGTGACTCCCGGGCACTCTTTTACTCCAATCCAGGGCTACAGAGGGAGGTTCTGAGATCTCCCTCTGACGTCAGCTCGGGAGGTCACATGACCACCGTGCTGGCCGCTCAGCCCCTCCCGCTGTAGCCCTTGATAGGTAGCCCTTGATAGGGGTAGGAGAGCGACCGGGAGCCACGTGATGGGCCAGAATATAGCTGAAAAAAAGGCATTTACAGACTTCGTTTGAAAAAAAACACTTACAGAGTATGTTATGCCATGATAAAACAGAGGGGCTGGCATGGCAGTGACAATTTTGAAACTTTTATTTTCTACTAATAGCGGCAGGAGGGGGGGGGGGGGGGGTGAGGGCCGAGACACAGACACACAGAGCTGACAGGTGGGTCAAACATGTCATACTTACCGGCTCCGTGCAGTGGTTTTGCACAGAGCAGCCCCGATCCTCCTCTTCTTGGGTCCCCCATTGGCGCTCCTGGCCCCTCCCTCCTGCCCAGTGCCCCCAGAGCAAGCAGCTTGCAATGAGGGCATCCAGGCAGGCTCACTCCTGAGCCACAGCTCTTCATGTCCATTCACACACAGAGCCGTGGCTCAACCCCGCCCCCTCTCTTCTCATTGGCTGTGATTACCAATGGCTCAACCAATGAGAAGGGAGCGTCCCCAGAGAACTGAGGTTCTCCTGCACATTGCTGGATTGCCATGGAGCGTAGGTAAGTTTTAGGGGGGGGAGAAGGTTTTTTTACCTTCATGCAAAGAATGCATGAGGGTGAAAAAAAACCTCGAGCCTTTAGAACCACTTTAATGTGGATAAGCTAAATTTCACAGACATTTATTAAAAAGCACCAATGCTTGTAAAACCATTGAAATATTTAGCATTTAGATACCTTGGCTGTGCAGGCCTTGGCTTTCTGTTAGCTGCTATTGTAGACAAAATGTGGTAAATAAATGGCAGTTGTAGTTTAGTTGTGTGGACATCTTCTCCATTTTTTATTTTTATTTGGTACTTCGTGTAATGAAGTAGGATCTGATCTCCAGACTCTGTGCTGACCCTGATCCTTCTATTACAGCCAAGTCTCATCTTTGTACACTTCACTCATACTGTATTTGTATGGAGGATCAACTAGGGGATCATGACACCATAAAGCTAGGGCACTCTTAATGGGAATATGCGGAGAATGCACTCCACTTCAGAAAGGGAAACCTGAACATTTAACTGACAGCAAAGGCCTGGCTTTTAAGGCATTGGCAGGGCTGGGATGGCCTCTTTGCTAGACTCTAAGAAAGCAGTAAAGTCAGAGCTGAGGATCACACACTGCCTACGGCCATTGAAACTACCAACTATTTGCAGAACTATCTACCCTCCAGATCCTCCACCCTTCCAACACCAAAGCCCTAACTGTCTCTCACGCAATCATGGTCCTGTCGCTTCCTAAAAAGTCCCACTGGAGGGACCCCTGATGGCATTGGAAAAGCTATTTTTAGCCTTCCTGTATCCCAAGATGACCACCAAAATCTCAAATCTGGACACAGGCTCTCCCAAGATGGTGCCCAGAGTCCATACCAAAGGACACATTAGTCCTATACTAGGCTGCCTCTAGTACTAGATTAAGCAGCAGTCATGTGACCACTCTGTTTACTCTGGAAGAAACGGGAAAAGTGATTTAGTGATTGTAGGATCACTGCATCTCTGACCTGCACAGCTGAACCAACAGAGTAACATCATTTTGTATCGTGTACAGCAGAGGTTACCACCATCCACCTGCCTATGAGTACTGTATTACTCCTCATCCCGGTCAGTGTAGAATGATCCCAAAGAGACATTGCAGGCTAGCATTTTACTCATTTAGGGTGGGTCATTGGCTTATTTTGGGTTAAAAACCAACAGTTGGCGCCAGTTACTTTAGTCTTTTTTATATATTTGCTTAATAACTCATGGAGAGGAGGTCAGGGGCATGGGATACCCAAAATCAGTAAAATATCTTAGGCCTTTTAGGCCTCATTCACACTTCTGAATGGGGCTGTTAGCGATTAGATGTGGGAGACCCCGCGGGGAGTCCCAGCAATTAGCAGAAGCCCACAGCTAGTTGCCCAAAATCAGTCCAAAATTACCCAACATCAGTAAAATATCTTAGGCCTTTTAGGCCTCATTCACACTTCTGATTAGATGTGGGAGACCACGTGGGGATTAGGGATGATCGAACGGTTCGGGTCGACCATCGGTTCGACCCGAACATTGGCTGTTCGAAATTCGGCCGAATTCCGAACTGTTTGTGGTAAATGTTCGGAATTCGGCCACCAGAACCGCCCAAAATGCAATGGGATAGGAACCCCATGATTGGCCCAGAAACATCAGTAAAATGTGATTGGAGTGACTACTGGGTCCAGAGCCCAATGAGGAGTAAATACGCCCCCCAGTATATACCATAGCCTCGCCAAAACTCTGGCACTGTAATACAGGGGCTGTGGAAGAGAGTGGAAGCATTTGTGTTGCTCCAGTGTCATTTTGCAATTATTAGTGTGAGGAAAGGGATATGCAGTGTAGTTAGGGTACTATATACCACTATAGTTAGATTCAAAAATCTAGTTTTTGTAGGGATAGCTTTAAGTGTTAGGGTGACCGTAGTGTAGTTTAGGTGACCTGACTCTGCCATGTCAGGGTGACCGTAGTGTAGTTCAAGGTGACCTGACTCTGCCATGTCAGGGTGACCGTAGTGTAGTTTAGGGTGAACTGACTCTGCCATGTCAGGGTGACCGAACTCTGCCATGTCAGCGTGACCCCACTATGCAGATTCTGGGTTAGGGGTATACATATATACATATATATATATATCAAAAACGACAATTTTTAAGAACTTTTTTTTGCCTGATTCATAGTCCCTGGGGCATGACCCAGAACCCTAGGCACTTTTTAGGGGCATTTATTGGGTTTTAGGGCTTCAAAATGGTGCTTTTTGATTCCAGAAGTTCGGGTCCCGTTGATTTCAATGGGGTTCTGGAATCAAAACTTTTGGGGGTGTTCTGGTCGAACCGAACTTTTCAAAAGTTCGATCATCCCTAGTGGGGATTTCCCAGCAATTAGCTGTGGGCAGAAGCCCTGTTGAAGGTAAAGGGAAGTTGACATTTCCTGCAGCTATTTGCAGACGCTCGGATGTAATTGCTCATAGAGCAATTACCTGCGAATGACCCCCTTGGGCGCAGACTGTCTGAGTCCAGGGCCAATCACTCGCAGGTAATCGCTGCTTGAGAAAAAAGCTGGGGGAGCTTTTAACCTTCCGTTGCTATCAATGAAGCTTCCGCCCGCAGCTAATCGCTGTCTCTACCTCATCTAATCGCTAATGGCCCTATTTGGAAATGTGAGTGAGGCTTTAGTAGTAGGGCCAGGCCACAACAAGAAGAGACTTCTTCGCAGTGGTATCCTCTCCAGGCAAAGTCCAGGGAGAGAAGGACCTTTTTAAAAGGATGCCCAAAATATTCTTCCCTTACCCTCAGCTCACACCAACGCAACAAAGACCTCAGTGACTGGCTCAGGCTCATTCACACTAGCAGTTGATGGGTGGTAAAACCCACGGTTGAGCTATTTTTTAGCGCTCCCCTTTAGCTGCAGAGGCAGTAGCTGGGGGTTTTCATATATCGTGGCTGCAATGCTTTGCTTCGCACCTGCAGAAGGAAGTATACCCCCTGTACCCCACTGAGCATGACCTATTCAAGTGACTGGGGCCATTCTGCAAGCACCTTGCAACCATGTGCAATGCATGTGGTTGTGGGATGCTAGTGTAGGGTTCAAGGGGTTAACACAGGCAGTGAGGAGGCGATACAAATGTCAAATGCTCTGTGAAGAGCGATCTGAACACAGATCGC